>NW_028142251.1:0-113157 GCF_055691185.1 Crinia signifera | reverse complement strand
TGGATCCTAAACGCAAACCTGCAGACAGCCCCGTCTGAAGGAATAACAGAAGTCTGGCCTTTTTTTAATGCTGTTGTGAAGACCCCACGGCCTTCACACCAGGCCACATACGATCTCCAAATACGGTGGTAATGCTTTGATGTTACCTCCTTTCTCGCACTCATCATGGTCGGGATTAAAGTCCTAGGAATCCCTGCTTGTCTTAGGATGGACTTCTCAGTAGCCACGCCGTTAAATGAAGCTACTTTAAGTCTGGGAAGACGAAAGGGCCTTGAGTGAGTAGATCTTCTTGTAACGGGAGAGGCCACGGCTCTTCGACCAGCAGAGTTGTGAGGTTGGTGTACCAGGCTCGGCGAGGCCAGTCCGGAGCGATTAGGAGAGCCAACACCTTCTCCCTCCTTATGCGTTGTAGAATCTTGGGTATCAACGGAAATGGAGGGAACAGGTAAACAAAACTGAATGGCCAGGGAGCCATCAGGGCATCTACTCCCGCTACTGCTGGGTCTCGGGTCCGTGCAAAGTATAACGGAAGCTGATGGTTGAGACGTGATGCCATCAGGTCGACTTGAGGACATCCCCATTTTCGAACCAGTCGCTGAAAGATCTGAGGATGAAGGCACGACTCTCCCTGGTGGACATCCTGCCGACTCAAGTAGTCGGCCTCCCAATTCTCCACTCCTGGAATGAAGATCGCTGAAATGGCCGTCGCGTGGTCCTGAGCCCACAGCAGGATTCGGCTCACCTCCTTCATGGCTGCACGACTTCTTGTGCCACCCTGTTTGTTTATATAGGCTACCGTCGTCGCGTTGTCGGACTGAACCCGTATTAGTCGACCTTGAAGGAGAGGTTGTGCTTGGATGAGAGCGTAGTATACTGCTCTGAGTTCCAGGACATTTATATGCAGGCGAGATTCCTGACAAGTCCAGCGTCCCTGAAATAGATGGTCCAGAGTTAGTGCTCCCCATCCTCGGAGACTCGCATCCGTTGTGATGACTTTCTCACAACTTTCTCCGTGTCAGAACCGGGGTCCACTCTCTCCTTTGAAGTCTATAGTGGTGGACTGTATATGGACTTCAAAGGAGACAGTGGACCCCGGTTCTGACACGGAGAAAGTGCCCAGCTGCATTGCCTGTGGGGGATTTACTCTAGACGCAATTGGAACTGGTGACTTCTCAGTTCCCACAGGACCTGGTAATCCTCAGTCTCTGGGCCATATTCAATGAGAAAAATTTGCTGTGTTTTATGGCGAGTTTGTGCTATTTTCGTGTTGGAAGGAGCATTTTGCTCTCCAAAAGTGAACCACCCTATTCAATGCGATATTTTCGCCGTCTTTCTAAGTGATTTTCGCCGTGTCTCTCCGTGTAGCAATTCTCCATCTTTTCATGGAGAACTGGAATGTGAACTTTTAAACTAAAAGGTTTTTTTTTTAGTTTTGGTGTCAAAAAATCAGGATTTTTTTTCTGTGAAGGGGCATGTTATTTTTATTCATGTGCTTATAGCACATGAATATATATTTAATTTGAAAAAAAATATTTTTTTTATTTTTTTTGAAAAAAAATATTTTTTAAATTTTTTTTTTTTACACAGCAGCCAGCAGGGGGCCGGAGCTCTCGAGCCGCTCATTAGATATTCATATATTCACTGCACCCGATCATTACATATGCACGATCGGGTGCAGTGAATAATGGGTCCCCCGCTGGTTATAGGGGGGGGGCAGCTTGTGCTGCCTGGGTCCCGGGGAGCCCTCCTCCCCTCCACATATGTTCTGGGGCAGCCAGAGAGACTTTAATCTCCCTGGCTGCCACCGTCCCCCGGCTCCCTGCCAGCTCCCTACCGCGGACGCTCGTCCGCTGCAGGGGTTAAGACTCGCCGTGAGTGGCGGCGAGTCTTAACCACATTGAATAGTGGGAGCAGGAGTGGCAGCGAGCCCTCCGAAACAGGGCGAGTGCATGGCGTGAGAAAAAATCTCTCGCCATGCACGGAGAATATTTCTCATTGAATACTGCCCTTATTTGGATACCCATGCACTTTATTTACAGTGCAAATTTGTTTTTAACTTTTTAGAATATTTTTCAGCTGATGTTTTTATATTGTATACTGCTATTAAATCATGTGTTTGTGAATTACATACTTCACTATTGCATGTATTTATTCTTCCATATGTGCTGAGTGGATTTGAAAAAAACATCAGTGATACAAGATTCCAAGCGCCGGATAAGTTCCTTTCTCAATTTTTGTTCATATGGGGTAGTGAAGATGCCTGGCCCCGTTCAACAGGAGCTACAGGAGTAAGGGCCTTAGTTAACCCCTGTACTGCCATGGCTAAAGATATCTGCTGATCTCTTGCCTGCTCTCTGTCCTTCTGTGAGGCAGAAAGTTCAGAAGACAGACGTGCCATAACATCTGTAAGCTGTGAGGCCCACACAGGAACCTCCTGAGCTTTAGATGAGGAGGGGTTAACCGTACATTTTTCACAGAAGATTACTCCAGCTTCAGAAGGAGTAAACTTTCCTTACAGCCCTTGCATTTGGTGTTCCCTCCTGCTATACTGAACAGTATCTAACACCACACACACTCACTTCCACAATAACAGAGGATTAAGAGTGAGACTGACAGGGGAGACAGCTGAGAAAGAGTTAAGAGCTGGCCAAACTTGCTTTACAATAAAAGCACTGAAGCCTCTATTTTTTGCACAGCCCAATCTGTCTCACCCTACTCTAAACCCCCACTATGTACCTCACAGACTGGGTAGAGTCTTAAGCAGGACGGTCACCGGAGGTCTGGAGCTTAATCTAGCAGCGTGCAGAGGCGCCAATGACACAAAAATGGCTGCCCGCATCGCTGAGGAGGGTTGTACTATGCGGGGCCAACTGCAGCCTGCCCGCGTGAAGCCACGACCCCTCCGCCGCTCCGTTCCCGGTTAAAAAAACCAACCCTCTGCTAGCTGCCTTTGCTATCTGACCTCCTCCACTAGCTGGAGAGAGGTTAGTAATACTCACAGCTGGCCGGTCGGCGGCTGGGCTAGGGAAGCGTCCGTCGCCGCCATTTGCATTATGGGGCACGTGACGCCACACAGAGACGGAGGTCTCTTCAGCCGGGATCCCGGGCGCAGTGCTTTGAAGCAGCGACCGGGTCCTCACCGGCAGGGGGGGGGGGGGGGGGGGGAGGAGAGTTAGCCACACTGAAATTACATAGAGTGCCCTAGCTCCCTGTGGTCGCCCTTCTATCCCCACTGTCTACGCTCCAGTGACATTTAGTGGAGGAAGGAGAAATATACAACCCAGCATTAACATAGACATAAATAGATATAAAGGAGCAGGTACACAAACATAACACAAATAAGCCCTTGATCGGTCCTCCCTTGTTTGCATGGGGGACCGAGCTTTCTGCACTGCGCATATGCACATTTGCAGGGCTTCTATATGAGGGCGCCTTCGCTCGCACAGGGAGGGTGGTGGTGGGGGCACCACATGGGAACACCCAGCGTTTCATGGGCGTCTCCATGCAAATGCTGGGTGTTCCCATATAAATGCGGCTGTGACGCGGTGTGCCGGGGGTGGATGCCTGACGTCACATGGTTGCCAGCGGAAATGGGGGTGGCGGATATTCACCAGGCGGGCACTGTGGGACTCGGTAATCTACAGTCTTCAGAGCTAACTCTCTCTGCACAAGTAACATCTGTCCCACCTGTAGTGCACATGGTTTTGTCCATTTGAGAAGAAATTTGCCTTTGCAAGTGAACCAGAATAATGGATTAGATGTCTTCAAATTAGATCAGACACCAAAGATCTCAGACACTATGGATATTGCTGAATATTTCCAAACAATGCTTTCATTGCTAAAACTTGCACTAGACTAATCAAGCACAATTATTGGTTGCATGTTATATTAGAGATCTGCACCATCCGCAGTAAGTAATTTAAGCAATTCCTATACACGCCTCTTCCCAATGATGCTGGCATTGCCGAGTGTCCGTTATACCCCCAGCAGCACAGCTCACCCACAGGGGGCCAAAATCACTAAGGCCCACAGAATAGGGAAAGACGCTATTTGGCAAATTTCACTACTCTGCATATGAGCGCACGCCTTGACGTACATGTGCAACCCCATAAACTGCAGCAGCATTGCAAAACATGTCAGCACAACTAAGGGTTGGCTGGAGGCGCAACGGTTTTGCAGGCATGTCCAGACCGTTCACAGGGCAGACTGCCGCGGCTGCGTGATGAACCGGGAAGCCCCCCCTCTCAAAAAAAGTGCGGACATTCCTCCATTGTCCGGACTGCGCACCACAGTGCTGCCCATCCTCCCTTGCGCTGCAGTCAAATTTTCTTGCACGTGCGTGCAGTTTGCTGAAGATAGCCGAATAGCAATTTTGATAATCTGCGTCCCTTATTGAATTAGACCCACAGCTCGAAGACAGCAGACACTAAGATACAACAATTTATTATTTATTAACAGTTTCTTATATAGAGCACACATATTCCGCAGCGCTGTACAGAGAATATTTGAACATTCACATCACTCCCTGCCTCAGTGGAGCTTACAATCTATATTCCCTTCCACATGTACACGCACACACACACACACAGACATTCTAGGGTTAATTTTGTTGGGAGCCAATTGACCTACCAGTATATTTTTGGATTGTGGGAGGAAACCGGAGTACCCGGAGGAAACCCACGCAAGCACATGGAGAATATACAAACTCCGCACAGTTAGGGTTATGGTGGGTATTGAACCCATTACCTCAGCGCTGTGAGGCAGTAATGCTAACCATTACACCATCCGTGATGCCCCAACAACAATACAGGCATACCATACTGTAGCAGTAGAGCAGTGTAGATAGAATAAGCCTTTGCTTATTTATCAATGAGCTCGAACCTAGCTGCAAACTGTAGAAAATATTCATATTCATCCTTGTGATAAGATTGTCCCACATTACTTTGCTATCCAGTTGCCGCCAGTTGCAGGGGTGGGTGTTTACGCTATGTAAAGGCCAGTTCAGAGTAATAAATAGACCTGTTAGTATGCAGACAGCTGCCTAACACATACTGTAATAAGTGGCACATATCCCTGTGTAGAGACATATGAAAGCTTCAAACAAGTTTACACCAGTGACTGATAAGTTACGAAACAGTCACAACAGGAAAGCTGAGTTCAGGGCACCGTCTTCACACAAACCCTGTAGCTTTGTGCACTAGGTGCGAATTGTCTATCTGAAAGGCAAAGACTTGTTAATGAATTAACTATAATAATGAGCCAGTAGAGGGGGCCAATTTCCTTATAGTTTTCCTGAGACCTATTTAAAAATTCATACTATGTTCCAAGTAGACAAGTGCAAGAAAAAATCAACGCTGTAGTTTCACTTCTGTACATAGGGCCTAATTCAGTTAGACACGCAGATCTACGCATTAGGCGCCAGCCTAAAACTGAGGTTGCATTGCGATCGCAGTCTAAGGCGCAATGGTCTGTAGAGTGTTCGGACTGTTTGGGCGGGCACAGACCCTGCACAATGTCACATGCAGCCACTGCACCCTGCTGCGGGTTGTAGCTTTGTGACTCCTTGCAATGTCACAACCGTTACTGAATCAGGTCCGTAGCTGGGCAATTGCTGTAGATAACTGAGGGCCTTATTTTGGTTCATTCTTTCTGACAAAATCCTTCTTAGATGGGCAAAACCATGTGCACTGCAGGTGGGGCAGATGTAACATGTGCAGAGAGAATTAGATTTGGGTGGGGTTTTACTTCAAAGTGAGATCTATATTGCAGTGTCAAAATAAAGCAGTCAGTATTTTCCCTGCACAGAAACAAAATTACTCACCCAAATCTAATTCTCTCTGCACATGTTACATCTGCCCCCCTGCAGTGCACATGGTTTTGTCCATCTAAGAAGGATTTTGTCAGAAAGAATGAACCAAAATAAGGCCCTGAGTGATGTGTATACTCGCATCTCAGCCTTGCTCAGTGCTTCCAGTACTGTAAAGCTTTTCTTCCTCCACAGTGGGCCCATAATTATCTGCGATTCATCTGGATGTTTTTATATCATACAGTCCTCAATTTACACAGAAATGCTGAGCATTATAAAGCAATTCTAACAATTGCTGACTAGCCCTTGATCACAAGCAGAAGGAATACAAATAGCTGTAGTTTCCATCCTAGTTGGACTTCCATGATATACCAGGAGATTGTTACAGAACCCATCCTGCCAATCCTTTATAGCTAGTCATATCGACATTGGCACCAGGGGATACGGTCGTATTGTTGGCACCACTTAGGTCGTCATTAGGTTGACACAGTTGGGTCGACAGGTGGGAAGGTTGACAGGTGTCTAGGTTGACATAGGTGAAGGTCGACAGGTGGGAAGGGCAACATGGGTTTAGGTCGACATATTTTTGTTTTTACTGTATTCTTTTTGAGCCGACATGTGCCGACAGGCGGTATTTCATGCCCTACCATCCACTAGGGGGTGGTGGGAGAATAAAAAAGTGTGCCGAGCGCAGCAAGGCACCGCGCCCGAAGCATAGCGAGCGAAGCGAGGGGCTGCGGTTGACTTCCAACTGTGTCCATGTCGACTGTGTCAACATTCGGGTAAAAAAAACATGTCGACCTTCCGACCTAACCCATGTCGACCTAAATCCATGTCGACCTTGTCCCATGTTGACCTTCACCCGTGTCCACCTAGACACCTGTTGACCCAACGGTGTCGACCTAAGTGTGGTCGATAAAACGATCCACACCCGGCACCAGCCTGGGTATATATCCAGCTAGAGTGAAGCATGGTAACCTTATACATAGTGAAGGATTTATTTCATACTTCTAAAACTATTTAAATGGATAGAGTCACCTACCAAACAGGTTAAAGAAGGCTGTCATCTCTTGGCGCTGGATGATCAGACATGTTCCTTTCAGCCTCTTAGGTGCATCACTGTTACGCAGGCTTCTTTCATAAGTGTCTTGATTTTCTTTAAGCAGTGGGCGCTTCACAACTTTCTTCTGCTTCTGCTTCTGTGCTCTGGTTCCAGATTTCACATGAGCTGTATCTGTGCTGGGAGTCCGACAGCAGCTCTGATTATGTCTCATTCTGTAACAAGCGTATATAAGCAGACATCATGTTACTTCTTCTCATGCGGTAGACTAAAGCTGGGTACACACTAAAAAACATTGGAACAATATAACATCCACATCGTATAGTGTGTACCCGCATTTGCATGTTCACACTCATCGCCTGCATGGCATGCAGTTCAATAAATTGTATATTCTCCCTACTTGCATGGGCTTCCTCCGGGTACTCCGGTTCCCTCCCACAATCCATATATACTGGTAGGTTAATTGGCTCCCAACAATAAATTAACCCTAAAATTAATGTGTGTGCGTGTACATGAGGTAGGGAATATAGATTGTAAGCTCTGATGGGGCAGGGACTGATGTGAATGTTCAAATATTCTCTCCTGCGGAATATGTGTGCGCTATATTAATAACTGGTAATGAATAAATAAATGCAGGATATACTAATATATCACACCGACATATCATATATCATGAGGGAGGGAGAGAAACTTTTGTTTTTCTCTTTCACAAATAAAATCCTTTATTCATAGGCAGTAAAAATCACATAAACCACACTAGACAGACACGTACAAATACAAAATATAATTTAAAAATTCTGTGATAGATCAATATCATTGTTCCAGCACAGTGTAATTCACCGTAATCGAATAATTCATAAGATTTTATATTGCCATGAAGATAAATGATAAATTGACATATGGTTGATTGTGCACAATCCAATTGCAATGTGTGTGTGTGCGTAAGCAGTACAATCTTCAATCTAATCTGTGCCAACCAAATTCTCAAGGTGCCCACACACTAGAAAGATCTGCGATCGTAAGATGCGCGCATAAATTAGCCTTGAAATATTTTATCCGTCCTGGACAAAAGATTTCAGGCAAGTGCACATCTTCACAAAAGATTTCTCTTAAGATCCCGTGTGCGTTCCTATGGATCTTTTGCCAAATCTTCTGATCTTTCATGCGGCATGTAAGATTAGAAGATTTAGCAAAAGATCCACAGGAGCACACATCCGATTGATATGGACCGATTATTGGTTGGAAATCGGCCAATCAGCAAAAAAATCGTTCTAGTTTGTAGGCACCTTCAGAAATGGATACCCTGTATGCTATTATGTCTTCACATAGGAGAAGAAAGACACCATTGACTACCAAGTGCCTACATGAAACAAAGTATACAAGTAAATGTAACAGTCTAACATATATTTGCAAAGCAGTGTGCCTTATGGTGTGTACACATCGGCCAATCTCGGCAGCCGCCAACATTGGCTGGCAGCGAAGGAGGGGTCGGGGGCCATGCTGCATTGAGCCTCATGGCCGTCGTTCCGAGATAGCATAAATAGATGGTGCTGCACAGTCTATTTCTACTTTCCATTCCAATGCTGCGGGCCGTGCATTGGAATCGAATCAAGATCAGGTGCAGCAAAACATGGTACGATTTGCACTAACTTGCTATCGATAGCCCAAATCGCACCGTGTACATAGCTTTATTCATAAATAATCACATATTGACAGACTGAAGGAGTGGAGTGAGAAAAGATCTACCTGTTGGGTGGCGGACTGTATGGTATCGGTGAACACTGAATACCGTATAGGAGCGTGTTCACATCAAATGTGTTTTCAGTTGTAAGTATGTAACTAACATCTGCTCAGCTGTCAGTTTTTATAACTGCAAGCCATTGTGTAATTTGTACCTTATCTGATACAAAAGATGGTCCCGGACACAGAATTGGTCTCTGGCGCTTGGAGATGATGTCATCTCCAAGCAGTGGCTCAGAAACCGCCTGCGCCAGTGGGGAAAGCTCCGGTGTAAAAGGTAAGAAACACTGGGAACATGCATCGGGTCGGATTGAAAGTCAAACAGGACCGATTTGTCCAGTTTCCATCTGATATATTGGCCCGATCGGTCAGGATCAGATGAAAACAGGCCAAATCTGATATGTGTATGGGCACATATCAGAGATTTACTTCAGAGATTTGCCTTGAAAGTGTCAGTAACAAACCCTAAAAAAGCAGTAACCAATTTGTAAATAATAAAGTACTTTACTGAACCAGTGCCCCCGATGTTTCAACGGTGTGCCGCGCCCTGCCTAAATTAAAAATGTCAAAACGCGCTCTGCTCTTATGGTGACACCCCAGTGCCTCCCTCTTCTGTCCCCACGCGTGGTCCGCAGGTAGGAAAAGTTGTGCTGTAGCGCTCGCCACCAGTGAATAGATGTGAAATCACATCTATGCATAGCGAGGGTAGCACAGCATGATGGTTAAGTGTGGGTACACATTACCCCTCCTCGTGCCATTTTGGAAGTGCCTGTGACAAAGGCACGGGCAGAAGTTCTCACCATACCTAGCTGGCGCCCTGCCTACAGTTCACCCTAGCATGAACACTATGAACTATAATATACATACCAGTCTGGTTGAGTCTGAACAGTGTCATTAATTATTAATAAGTTGAATTAACCATGGAAAGTAGAATTACAGGTACTTGTTTCCTAGCAAGGCGCCCACTACGTAAATAGCTTAGTGAGCTATTCTGCATAGGAAAATCGCATAGCATACCGTCTATAGTGCTGTGCGATGCATGCCATGCGATGTCCATGTTAACTGCACAGGAGTGCTTATACAATGAAATATCGCATAGGATCGCATGGCACCAAATGCGATGCGATATTTTATTGTACAAGCACCCATGCCATGAGATGGGTGCTTACAATGAGATGTGATGGGTGCTTACAATGAGATGTGATGCTATGTGACGTGATGTGTGCATAGTATGTGATGTGTGCTTACAAGTGTAAGCACCTGCACCTACGCCATTGTTTAGCGTCAACCCCAGTATCCACGCCACCGAAGCCTGGCGAGCGGCGGTGGAGCGTGTCCTCTGAACTTTTCATACCCCCACTATCCACGTCGGCGTGGAGTTGATTTTAGATAGTGTTGCGAGCGCAGTGAGCCACCGAGCCCGAAGCATGGCGAGCCCTGCGAGGGGACGCGGAACACATGTAAAGTAATCCGCGTCCCATCACGGGGCTCGTTGCGCTTGCCACGTTTCAGGCTCGGTGGCTCGCTGCGCTGGCCACACTATCTGAAATCAACTACACGCCGACGTGGATAGTCAGGGTATGAAAAGGTCGGAGGCGTTGTGCACCTAAAATGACTCCTGTGGCTGTGGTTATGTCGTCTTGGCGCCTCTGGAGTTTTGACTAACAGGAGGCGTGAAATCGCATCGCATCGCATGGTAAAAACGTACCATGCGATGCGATTTCACTATATTTGCGTACGTAAGAAATCTGGGCGCCCTGCTAGGAATCAATAAAGAAAGGGGGAATTGGGGAGGTGGCCCTGCTAGGAAACAAGTACTCAATTACATACATGAGAATTTCAATTAAAGTATAAAATAATCAAATGGGAATGTGCTTTCTTGCTTGGGACTGGTTGCAAATATCAAATAAATCAGTAAATTTCAGCAGCCATATTAATAATAGTAATAGCATCAATAAGAGGCATTGAGATGCTGTCATCCAATAATTTGCACCAGTGATCACGCACTACAAGCGATACGCCCCATGACAGGTGCATGAGCGACTGTGCTGCAGCAGGCACTGGAGTCATGTGCATGAGCACGCTCTTTCTGTTGCTCTGCTCCCATCATCGTCCCTAAAGCAGAAGTGCAAATTGTAAGACTTTTATGTGCAAATGTGCAGTACGCACTTTAATGTGCAAGTGCGAATTTCCACACAAAGCAAGGTTCTTTCTACCAGTGCTGTATCAGTCCCAGTATGAGGGAGCCAGAACTGGGTTATTCTGTGGTTGTGTCCATAAATCGGGAAACTCATGTTGCTTTCACACCGCAAAACCTGCTTAGACCTGGTATTAAAACGGGTCTTAAAGCGGGTCAAAGCAGGCTTTAATGCCCCTTTCAGACCGCACTTAAACTGGGTCTAAACAGGTTTTCTGGTGTGAAAGAGGCATAACAGGTGAAGCTGAAACTGCACAACTACAAAAACTCTGCCCCTGACGTGACGTAGCTGCTGTATCCTCCACGCCCACTGCATGTTTCACTGATTTCAGATACCGATCCCCTGAGTGGGCGGGGCCTGTGCCGTGAGTTACATCTGTGTGTAGAACGTAGACCTGGGCATGCACACACTGCGCGGGACAAACCATCCCCCCCCCCCCCCCAACCTGGGCAGCGCAGCGCAGGGAATGATCGAGCTGGCGGTCCCTGCAGCGTATGTTAGATCAGTGACAGGGTCCCTGCAGCGGATGGGAACTACTAGTTGATCCCCCCACTGATCGACGATACACCTCACATCCCGCCAGCGTAATCATTCCCTTCCCTGCACTGTTCGGGGGGGGGGTTTGGAAGTATGCATATCTAACAACCGCACTGCATATTTAATGAGCTGGTCCCCACCCGCTCATTAAATATTCACTGCACTGGGTCCAGCTTATTAGATATGCACAGAGCGGGACCACTATCGGCTGGGTCCTGGGTTTCAGACCTGTTCAGACTGCAAAAAAAGGGTCTGAAATGGGTAGGACCCTGCTTTTTTACCGTTTCCAAATACCGTTTTTTTGGAAACGGTAAAATCACTCTGGACCTTTTAGACTGCACAGATTACTGTTTTAAAATGGTTAAAAAATCGGCAAAACACAGTTTTTTTAGTGCAGTCTGAAAGGAGCATCAAAAGTCTCAGAGATCCCAGGGGGAAGCACTTCGGTTACACTATAGGGAGTCAACAAAGTCTAGGTCAACCACTAATGGTCAAAAGAGATTAGGTAGGGATGGCCATCGACTATCGATGTTCCCACTTCGATGGTTGGGAGCTAGTGCCCGAAGTTTTGAGCATCGATAGGGGAGGTTCAAATAGTTTTATGCCATTAATGGATGGCATCCGATGGTATCGGCCGGGCTCATGTGCACTGTGTGAGCAGCGTCGCTTCCAGCCGCCTGCTCCGCCAGGAGGTGCGCACATGCGCTAAAGAAACTTTAACTAAATGCCCGCACTTCTAAGCGGGGCAGCCGTCCCATTCTTCTGCGCATGCGCTGCTAAGCGATAGCAAGAACCATCGATTGTAGGTAATAGAATGTTTTATAGCCATCGATGGTTCCTGCTTTAAAAGCCATCAATGGCAACCATCAATGGTGGATATGTCGATGGCCATCCCTATGACTAGGTCGACACCTGGAAATGGTCGACATACCATAGGTCAACATTGTCAGAAGGCCGACACAAGCTTAAGATCAACATGGACATGGTCAACACTCAAAAGGTTGACATGAGGCTTCCACAGTTTTCGTCTATGTGGACATAGACACAGTATAAGTGTAGCGCATCGATGTGGGAGAACCAGATGGTTTACCTACATCGATGGCAAAGAACTGATGTTTTGTTTTTTTAATGTGTCGGGACGTGGAGCATAGCTCCGCCCCCGACACCTGGAAGCCCCGTCCCCACATTTTGATTGGCCCTTGAGTCAAAGATAATAGATAACTGTCGATAGCTAAAACTATCGATGGTTATCCATCACATAGTTTATGACTATCAATGGCTGGATGCAGAATCACCATCGATGGCAACCATCCATTACGATCCCTATTTAGGTTGTCTGTCAATAGGTTATCAATAATAAATGGTCAACACTGACAAAAGGTCGACATGCAAGAGGTCGGCACAAGTTACAAGTCGACACGACAAAGGTTGACACACAAAAATGTTGGCATACGTTTTTCGTGTTTTTTTTTTTACTTTTTAAAACCGTATCATCCACATGGACTACAATTGGGAGCAAAGCGATCCATGTGAGGGTACGCACAGCACTAATAGAGGGTGCGTGTCAACAATGTGTCATCCGTTTTCTGCCTTTTACTTGTGTTAACAATTGTCAATGTCAACCGACTTTTGAAGTTTTGTTGTCGACATCACCTACCGACTGCTGATCTGGGCATTGTCAATCCACACCCTAACCCAGGCATGGCCATTACGTCCTGCTCATAGCAACATATACCTAGATGAACATTGTGGATAATTAATGGAAAATAAATAAATACAAATAAAAATGTAAGACTGCCAATCAATGGAAAGGGCTGTTGCAATTGGAAAACAAGTGGGGAAAGCAGAAGCCAGGTGTCTGGCTGAGATACGTGCCAACACTACACTAGCACACTCTGACACGTCATATGTAGTATCATACAGGCCACGTCACTCCTGCACGGCCACGTACTCTCCCACCTGGCTCCGGCTACTGTAACAAGGAGCCCGCCCCGGCGCCTCCCTCAGAAGCAGAATGGCGCCCGCCGTCCACAGAAGACGAGTCGGTCTGCGCAGGGTAGGGTTGGATTCCGCCAATCGCAGATAACTCAGGAAATAACAGCCAATCAGCAACGGCTACGAGCAGGCTGCTGGCCAATCAGAGAAGACCGGCGCTCCGTGGCCCCGCCTCCCGATAGGTACGCAGAGTGCCTGAGAAAGGGCGGGAAAGGTAGTCAGTCAGTCAGTGTCGGCCATTTTGTTTGACTTTGCTGACAGAGCTTTTTAATTCGACGTTTTATATGGGTTCAGTCTGATAATGAGGCAAAAATAGACTCAACACTGTAAAACAGGGTGAAATGGGAGGTTTATTGATTAGCAGCAAATAAAAGAGTGTAATAACGTAACATATGTAAATGTAGGCAGCACTTAGCAGATGCAAATCTGCATATACTAGTACTATACATGCCCTTACGTGTGTGTTTTATAAATGAACTCATCATGAAACAATAATACTTTATCCCCTGATCATCATTATCTCCTGATTGATGCAGCGGAAAACAAATGTGGCAAGGGGACGTGGAATACACGTCAAGTAATCTGTGTCCCCTCGTGGCTGCAGGGGGGAGTTACAGCAGCAGCTGCGGCCAGCATCCCCTCCGTCTCCCCTCTCAGTAGCCTGACAGCTCCCCTCCCCCCCTCAGCAGCCGCAGACACCCCCCTCCTCCAGTAGCAGCTGGGGACATCTTCACCAGTGCTGCACGCCGTGCATGGACCCTGCTGCTGGTGCCTCAACCCGCAGCGGGACCATTTACACCGGCCTCTAAACGGGTCCTAACCGTGTTCTACCCAGGTCAGGACCTGGGTAGAGGACCCGTGTAAATGGACACGGCTTGACCCCATTTACACCGCCGCAGATCCGGGTCTGACCTGCCGCTGACCCGGATTTTTCAACCGTGTAAAAGGGGTATTATTAACCCTAATTCATTTCATTCACCTTAATCACAAATCCTTCATCATCATCTCTTCATCTTCCATCATTCATTCACCTTCCAAAATTCATCTTACAAAATTCATCTTACAAAATTCATCTTACAAAATTCATCTTACAAAATTCCTCATTAAGGCCGACACCTGAAATAGGTACACTTTGACAGTGACTATGTCGACATTCAGGAAAAAAAAAAAAAAGTAAAAAAAGCTTATGTCAACATTTTGGGCGGTATTCAATGAGAATACCTGCGAGGTGCAGCGAATCCTTTTTTGGATTCGCTGCACATTCGCCACGTTCCGGAGCCTCGCAGGCTCCGGTATTCAACGTGTCAGGGGCTCGCTGCCCCTGACCGGCGAATATGAGCTCCTGCGGCGAACGCCGCAGGGAGCCTGAGGACGGTGGCAGGCAGAGAGATGGAAGTCTCTGTCTGCCCCAGAACGTTTGTGGGGTGGGAGGTGGGCTCCCCGGGTGCCAGGCAGCACAGGCTGCCCCCCGGGGGTGCCAGCAGGGGACTGTATATTCACTACACCCGATCGTAACGATCGGGTGCAGTGAATATATGAATATGTAATGAGCGGCTCGGCTCCGGCGCCCCCTGCTGGCTGCTGTGTAAAAAAATTTTTTTTTTAAATTAAATATATATTCATGTGCTTACAGGTTTTTTTTATCCTTAATTTACTGCATTTGCATAATTTTAGCCACTTTGCTAACGGCACATGCACAAAAATAATACGGATTGCGAGACAGATTGATAATGCAAAATTTGACTGTATTAAATACAGAAGTATTGATCTGAAACATTGATTCAACACTGCCGGCTCGCCACCCTATACCATACCTCCCAACTTTTAAGGTCCGTGAAGAGGGACACTGGCGCACGCCTGAAAATTAGGGGGCGTGGCTATCCGGAAAGGGGGCATGGCCTATACTCGCGTCTTCTCGTGAGGCCACGCCCCATTTTGACGAAGTGGGGGCATGGCCCAGAGGCACAGCGTTCATTTACCTGCCGGACCCGGTCGGGACGCTAGAATGTCCCCGAAACCAGGACATTCCCATGGGAATCGGGACTGTTGGGAGGTATGCCTATACCAAAATTGCCTACACTCCCAGAAAGCCCAAGATGCTCCCAAAAATCATATGGCACCCCGGATTTCCCCAGAAGAATGGACAAGTCTCCAAGAGCTGGCCCACTACATTCTGCCCAACTAATGTGGTATGGGCGGACCCGTGGCTAATGACTCACTCTGAATTGTGTCATGGTAGCCACGGTAGCACAGCCTTGATGGAATGGAGCAGATGGGGAATTCTGGATCTTGCATGAAATAGGCGTTACAGGAAATGACAATGTGTCATAGTTGCCTACCCTCCTGCATTCTGCAGGAGACTCCCTGACATAGCAGGAATCTCCCTCTCTCCCTCATTAGTCTATCAATATCCCTCATGTCACCTAGCCCACATTACACTGTTACACCATAGTTACCTCCCCTCCTGCATTTTGCAGGAGACTCCCTGACATAGCAGCAATCTCCATCTCTCCCTCATTAGTCTAGCAATCTCCCTCATTTCCCTTAGCCCACATTACAATGTTACATCATAGTTACCTCCCCTCCTGCATTCTGCAGGAGACTCCCTGAAATAGCACCAATCTCCCTCTCTCCCTCATTAGTCTAGAAATCTCCCTCATTTCACCTAGCACACATTACACTGTTACATAATAGTTACCTCCCCTCCTGCATTCTGCAGGAGACTCCCTGACATAGCAGCAATCTCCCTCACTCCCTCATTAGTCTAGCAATCTCCCTCATGTCACCTAGCACACATTACACTGTTAAATTTTTGGGGAAAAAGGAATAAGAGATAGATACAGCTACGTTGAATCATCAGCACCATTTCCCAGCACTTTAACAACTATAGTATCTCTTACTAACTGCTTTGGGGATCATCTGCATTTGGATATAAGTCATTTTAAAAGACTCCTCTCAGATGTAGAAGTACACACCTACGATTCTAGGTGCCACGTTCACAATCTCTTTTCACAATCTCTCCATTTATGGAACTAGACACGCCCTTTGGGTGGAGCATGACACGCCCCTTTCTATTCTATTATCAACTATAATCTCCCTGAAACTAGTTTTCAAAAGTAGGCAAGTACGCAATGTGTGTAGCTAGAGTCCCGCACTATTCTGAGTTATTTGTAAGGATAAGGCAAGGCGGATTCGGACTTGGATATGGTGCAGATGCCCTTACCAATGATGGCAGTGTCAGCTGTCAGTGGGAGGAGCGGCTCCCCGCTTGTAGCCACACAGGTTGTCTAATTAGCCCAACAGTAAGGTGCTTTAGCATAAGGCAGTAAAATGGAATCTGCAGCAACATGCAAACATAGTCACACTGGATGACCCATAACCAGGGCCGGCGCCACCACTAGGCAAATCTAGGCATTTGCCTAGGGCGCTGGCCACTGGAGGGCGGTATTTCGCCCCCCTTGCCGCCCAGGTACCTGTCCTGCGGCGCTGTGCGTATATAAAGCTGGCGGCGGCGGCAGTGGGGGGTCCCTGCAGTCAATAAGAAATAACGAGCGCTCTCCGCCGGGCTATGCGGAAGCGCTTCTGTTTTGGAAACACTGGCCGCACACTGAGATTTTGCCAATCAGCGTGCGCCGTGCGGCCAGTGTTTCCTAAACAGAAGTGCTTCCGCATAGCCCGGCGGAGAGCGCTCGTTATTTCTTATTGACTGCAGGGACCCCCCCGCTGCCGCCGCCGCCAGCTTTATATACGCACAGCGCCGCAGGACAGGTACCCGGGCGGAAGACACCGGGGCGCCCCCACCCCGACGCCTGGGGCGCTCCGGTGCCTTGCACCGGCCCTGCCCATAACCACCTCCTTTGCTCAATGGTTCTCCCACCCCACCCTGTTCCCAAAATCTGCCTGCAAAATCCAAGCTCATCAACCGGAGCGATGACTTGATTCAAGCTAAATCGCATCATCATAGCCCCACCCCCTGCTTTACATGTCGGTAATCTGGGCATTGTCAAGCTGCACAATGACATGATCAATACTCAATGCCCCAGGACTCTGATTCCCCGCTCCTTGTCTAACCAAAATGGCTGCCTCCTCCCAGAGGATTTAAAAACTGGGTAAATATACCTTGAGGGCCGCGTATGCAAATCTCTGCTTTAAACACAAATTAAAATATTGCCAGCAAAAAAGTCGTTTCCCAGCTGCCTGGCCAGAAGAGGTCACTCCATTTTGGATGGGTAATGTTATATTATAATCAACACTAGGTGATTCATCGCGCCCTACGGGCGCTCTTCACACCGTCGTAAGGGGCTGTGCCCCCTTAATTTGTCAACATTTGTATATGAGAAAGATGGTTAGAATTGTATGAAAGATGGCCTGTATTGCAACTTGAGTTATAGGTGAAATGTGTTAAATAGAGAGCATATGATGTGGAAGGGGGTGTGTATTGTTTTGTTTAATTAAAAAGCGGTTACAGAGTAAGATGTACATTGATAGTGTGGATGGTACAGTGACATTTGTGGGTGTGGGGGGGGGGCTGTGTGTGCAATAGTATAGTAGGGTGTTTCTGAGTCAGCGGCTCCCCACTGGCGGAGGTCACGACACAGGAAAACAGGAGGCTGGGTAGTGATAGGGGTGTGTGGGCATAAGGGGGACTAAAGAGGAGGGTGGGAGATACTGTGCAGCTTCTGCCAGTGGGTGAGGGTCCAGCGTGGCAGTACAGGAGTACAGGATGGTGGCCCTTAGTCAGTGTCTCCTCCTACTGGGTGGGAGTTCGGGTGCATGAGAGCAGGAGGCTGGGCTATGAGGCATGATAGGGGCATGTGGGCAAAACAGCGTCAGCGACTCCCCAGTGGTGAAAGTTACGGTTCAGGAGAGCAGGAAGCTGGGTAGTGATAGGGGTGTGTGAGTATACGGGGGACTAAAGAGGGGCTTAGGGGTGCCGTGAATTGCGGGAGGGGCGCGGGGGGTGCCGTGAATCAAGGGAGGGAGGGGGCGCAGGTGTCGGCGAATCGCGGGAGAGGGCGGGGGTCCGCAAAGCGTGGGAGGGGGCGTGAATTGCGGGAGGGGAGGTTGCGAATCGCGGGAGGGGGGTGCGCGGGGGGTCCGTGAATTGCGGGAGGGGGGGGGGGGCACGGGGCGCGATGAATCACCTAGTTGGTTATATATTCTTGTAGAAGGATGGTAGGATGTTGCTGTCATTCAGAATGCATTTACATAAACAGTAATAGTAGCAGTAAAAGGTCTGACTTAAAACACCTACAGTAAAACAGAACAGGTGTTATATATTATACAAAGAATTGGTTGATGATGTGTAGGTTGACGTGCACATAGTTCATAGTTTTCACTGGAAAAAAATTACTACAAGAAAAAATCAACACAGAAAGTTCAACACATGTAAATGTTGACATAAGTGTGGCACTTCATCGGTGTCCATGTCGACACATGAGAATGAATATGAAAACATTCAAAAAAAGAAAAATAAATCTTCAAAAACTCATGTCAACCTTTTTCATTGTCGACCATACCCGTGCCAGTGTTTTGCATGTGCCATTTAATCCTGGGGTTGCCGTGAATCACGCGCGGGGGGGGGAGGGAGGAGGTGAGCGGTGTCCGCGAATCACGGGAGGAGGGGTCGTGGGTGGATGCCGTGAATTGCGGGAGGGGGGGTCGCAGGGGGGTGTGTGGGTGCCGCGAATCGTGGGATGGGGGGGCGCGGGGGTTGCAGTGACTCACGGGAGAGTTGGTCGCGGGGGCGGGGGGTTGCCGCAATGACAGGAGGGGGGGGCAGGGGTAAGGAATCGCGGTAGGGGGGGTCGTGGGGGGCACCGTGAACCGCGGGAGGGGGGGCCCGGGGGGTTGGCGCGAATCGTGGGAGTGGGGGTCGCGGGGTGCCGCGAATTGCAGGAGGGGGGGGTGTCACGGGGTGGGGCCGCGAATTGCGGGAGTCACCGGGGGTGCCGCGAATTGCGGGGGGTGTGCTGCAAATCGCGGGAGGGGGGTCGCCGGGGGTGCCGCGAATCGCCACAAGAAAAAATCAACACAGAAAGGTCAACACATGTAAATGTTGACATAAGTGTGGTACTTCATTGGTGTCCATGTCGACACATGAGAATGAATATGAAAACATTGAAAAAGTGAAAAATAAATCTTGTCAACCTTTTTCATTGTCGACCATAGCCATGTCAGTGTTTTGCATGTGCCATTTAATCGTGGGGATGCCGTGAATGGGGGGGGGGGGAGGGAGGGAGGTGCATACCCAACATGACCCTCTCCAGGAGGGACACATTGCTCTGTTTCTGGACTTTCTTCTTAATTTATGGATTCCCATCACCTGTGCTTAAACACCTTTCTTTTTTTTTTTTAAGTTTTATTTTGTTATTATGCTTTCACCTTACGATACATTTGTCAAATGCATTATATGTACAAAATAATTGTGATGTTGTCATGAACACAGAGTTACTGGTATACATATTAACTTGAATCGCAATAAAGAGTAATGAGAAAAATAAAAAAAGTTCAAAATACAAATAGCATTGACAATTAACCTGTGTCCACATCAGTCATTGTTCGACACTTGTTTTCTGTGTTACCAAGTTAGTTTCAATTATTATATATCATCAGCGGGGAGGCCGTGTCCCCAGAAACTCCCGTCCCCCATTCCAGACCCTCTTCCTTGTCGATTTCCTAGGAAATTGGTGGATCTCCCTGTACCACTCTTGTTTCGTAATATTCTGTGTTTTGGAGGGTTTGCTTGATCCTGCTCTGAAAATCTCTCGGTAATGTATTAATATAACTCTCCCATGTGTTGAAATAAGTTTTTGTGAGTTTTCCTTTATGCAGTGTGGTCTCTAACCAATCCATCATGAATAGATGGTGGAGTTTTACCTTGAATAACTCTAAGGGAGGAGGGGAGGGGTCAATCCAATTTTGTAGAATAGCCTTGCAAGCTGCTGCACTGATTGCAACTGATAGCTTTTTGCAGCCTCTTGTTATCCTTTGTTGTTTAGGAAGTATGCCAAAAATCGCCCACTCCGCAGTAAATGGTATGTAGTTTAATAGGTGGTCTAGGGCGAAAGATTTTACCTGTAACCAGAATTTGCGGATAAATGGGCACGCCCACAGGCAGTGAAAAAGGTCGGCTTGTGGAGCTTGACACTTACCACAGTGTCCTGTGTTTGGCATGCCGGCCAAAAATTGTCTCTTGGGGGAATAATAGGATCTGTGTGTGATGTTCAGGAATAGTTCCTGGTACTGGGCGGCTGGGAATAGTTTGCGAGATATGGATAGTTGTTTAATAAATTGTTTGCAGGATAGCGTGGGGAAGTGCGTTAACCATTGTTTCATACCTGATTCTGAGTTGGAGTGATCGAGAGGATTGAATATCCTATAGTGTATTGAGATAGCTTTTCTAGTTATTTGTTGGGCGCGCAAAACCCCGTCGAGTGTGTTTGATAGGTCCAGTTTTGAAAGAGACTTCAACACTGAGCTTACGTAATGTTGCATTTGGAAAAACGCTATTGGGAAGTTTTTGAGAGTTGGAAAGGAGGTTTGTGCCTGGGAGAACGTCAGGGGTTTACCGCTGGATGGATCTGTAAGATCGCCAACATTTATCAGGCCTTCTCTACTTAAAGTTGAAAAAGGGAAGCTAGCCTCCCCGTGCTGGAAATCAGGGTTGCCCAAGAATGGGAGGAATAAGCTTTTATGTGAATTTAATTTATAGGAATGGCGTAATATATGCCACAAGCGATATGTAGACCACAGTAATGGGTTCTGGGATAGATTTGCAGGGATTTCCTCTTTTATTTTATGTAGAAAGGAAATTAAAGTGTCTTTTTCTAAAAAGGCTGATTCCAGATGTGTGTTGGCATATACTTCCGTATTTTTAAGCCAGTCTCTCAGGAATCTGGTGAGGGATGCGTAGTTGTAAGCTTGGACGCTAGGGAGACCGATTCCTCCATTGAACCTAGCTTGTTGTAGTTTATTCAGTGCAATCCTGGATTTCTTCCCTTTCCTTATAAAAGTTCTAAATAAGGTGTTAATTTTTTTGAGATCAGTATTGCTTAATAGAAGTGGCAAAGATTGTAGGACATACAGCAATTTGGGGAAAGTTGACATCTTAATTAAATTCGCCCTCCCTAAATAGGATAATGTTAAGTGTTTCCAGCTGTCTAGTTCTGAGGTCAATGATTGAATAGTTTCTTGAATGTTTTTTCGATAGAGTTCCGTAGGGTATTTGGGAAGTTTAATTCCCAAATAAACGATGTGTGATTTCTCCCAGGCAAATGGTAGGTTTCTACCCCAACCTGGTTTAGCTATTCCTGGTTGTAAAAAGAGACCTCTGGACTTCTGGAAGTTTACTTCGAAACCTGAAATTTTGCCAAATTTGGATAATATATCAAGAATTTCTTTGATCGAATCCTTTGGGTTTCCTATATATAATAAAACATCGTCTGCGAATGCAGATAGTTTTATTTCTGAATGGCCTATCTTGATTCCCTTGAAAGGAGTGAAGGTCTCCAGTATTCTAAAGAGGGGGTCGATGGATAAGTTAAAAAGGAGCGGGGATAGAGGGCAGCCCTGTCTAGTACCTCGCTGCATTTTGATGGGGATCCCTTTTTGGCCGTTTATTATTAAGGATGTCATGGGGCTAGTGTAAAAATATTTAATGAGGTTAATGAAGGTGGGATTAAAACCTCGAGCTTCCAGAATTGAAAACATGTGTGGCCAGGCTACTGTATCAAACGCTTTGTTTGTATCTAAGCTAAGTAACATGTTTTTAGAGTGAGGAGACTGATTAGAGGCCACAGTGGCCGCTATCGCCATACGTATGGCTTTAACTGAGTGACAGTCTCGAACAAAGCCAAATTGGTGCGGGGTTAGCAAGTCAGGGATAATACATTGAAGCCGATTGGCCATTATTTTTGCTAAAATTTTAAAATCGGTGTTAAGGAGGGTTATTGGTCTGTATGATTCTATCAATAAAGGATCCCTTCCCGGTTTAGGAATCAGTGTGGTGTGAGCCTGGTTAAATGTTGAGTATATTGGGTTGGTTTTGTGTATTGTGTTAAAGAGTTCTAGGAGGGTGGGAATTTGTTCCTGTTTTAATAACTTATAGTATACTCCTGTGAATCCATCAGGTCCCGGGGATTTATGAGCTTTGAGGCCAGATATGACCTCCGAGAGTTCTTCCTCTGTAATGTCTTTTTCTAGAATTTCTTGTTGATTTTGAGTGAGCTTTGGCATGTGTATAGGTGCCAACAACTCTCTCCGAATATCTTCTTGTAGTGGGATGGCGCTATAGAGGGAAGTGTAATAGTCAGTGAACCTGTTTAAGATATCTTGTGTTTTGGTGTGTGTTTTGTGAGCTGTAGCATCTCTAATTGCCGTAATATAGGATTTCTTCTTCCAGGGTTTGGACATGGTGGCCAGTAGTTTCCCTGTTTTATTGCCCCATCTGTAATAGTAGTTTTTAGTATAGTCCAGGCGGAGCTGTGCCTGAGATGTCAGGAATGATTCCAGAAGCTGTTTGTCCTGGAGATATAAGTTAAGATTGTCCTCAGAGGGAGTAGTATTATATGTTGCGAAGCTCCTTGTGACTGCGGAGTAAAGGGATTTGTATTTTAGTGTTGATTCTTTACGAGTCCGTGTTGTGTAGTTTATGATATGCCCTCTCATTACTGCCTTTGACGCCTCCCAGAACAGCACTGGGTTGTCCCAGTGTTCAATGTTGTCATCCATATAGTTTGCCCAAGATTGAATCAGGTATTTTTTTAAATCCTGGGATGAGGATAAGAAGTCTGGGAAGCGCCAAAATCTAGCAGGTGTTTGCATTAAGTCTGAGGTTATTTTTAGAAATATAGGGGCATGGTCTGAAATAATGATATTACCTATATCAACTTTTTCCAGTTTATTTAGTAAGGAATGGGATATGAGGAAGTAATCTATTCTGGATGTGGATCCGTGAGCTCTGGAGAGGTGTGTGTAAGACCTATCTGTGGGATTTAGGAGTCTCCAGGGGTCATTGAGTTGTAATGTGTTTTTAAATTCTTGGATGTATTTCCAGCACGGGGAGGAGGGGCGTAGGACTGGGTTTGATTTATCTAAGAGGGGGTAGTCTACTGTGTTGAAGTCTCCGCCAACCACTAGGGGGAAGTTAGTTCTTTTGGCCAGTAAGGAAGATATGGTGCGTATAAAATCACCCGTTGAATTATTAGGTGCATACAAGTTTACTAAAGTAAATTTGGATTCTTCAATTACCAGATCAACAATTAAATATCTTCCCTCAGGGTCAGCCATTGTATCTAGAATGTTATATCTGAGATTCTTATGGAGTATTATTGCCACTCCTCTGGATTTGGACGCATGTGATGCCTGGAGGCATTCTGCTATCCAGGGAGCTCGGAGCGTGCTATTGTCCCCTGACTTCCAGTGTGTTTCCTGTAGGAAAGTGATTGCTGAGTGCTGCTTCTTGATATGCATAAGAACCTTTTTCCGTTTAATTGGGGTGTTCAGGCCCCCCACGTTCCATGACATTACAGATAATGAGGCTGGTGGAGGGTTTGTTTGATTGGGTGTAGATATATTATGTACTGACATCTATTCTGTGTGGGTAGGGAGGGTCCAAATCCCCCCGACATGGCAGGGGTAGAGCTATATTTGCAATAGTGCGCAATAAGGCCTCTTCAGCCTTCAACCCTCTGTGTCCTATAAATCTTACAGTTCTACAAGGTCGAAATGTACATGACAGTGTGGTATCATTTTTAGCAGTGCAAGGTGAGGTAGCATATTTTTCAAAAACACAAAAGAAAAAAGGTGGGTCTTCAAACTGGCCCACTAAGTAAATCTGAGGATCCTCTATGGTGGCACAGAGGATGCTCCGAGGTGTTATCAACAACTGAACATGCAAAAGCATAAACATACATAAATGGGAGAAACATGAGAATAACATTATTACATAAAGAGAAGGTACTGATGTACCGAATAGTGACATTATATCCAATAATACTATAAAATAACATACATAGTTAGGCGATAAATATTGAAGCCACACCTATGACCTGAAGGGGGTGGAGTATATCGAAGGTCATTATAAAGCCGTGTGGCATATCCAGTGTAAGGTAATTACCTAGATTTAATCTCTAGAGCTAGCATTGGATCTCGCCGGAGAAGGTGGATTACTCCTTGAGAAGTAATTTTTTGCTGTCTGGGGGTCCTCAAAGAAACGTGGTTTGCCATTTTCCATGACCCTTAATTTGGCAGGGAAGAGCAAAGCAAATTTAATCTGCTTGTCAACAAGTATTTTACACACCCCTGAGAAGGCTTTTCTTTTCTGAGAAACTAGGGCAGAAAAATCCTGAAACACCATAATACGTTGATCATCGATTTTGAGTTCAGGGATGGAGCGGTATGCTCTTAGGATTTTTTCCTTATCCCTGTAATCGAGAAATTTGGCTATTGTTGGCCTAGAACGGGTGTCTCTTTCCCCACGATTAGCCCCAAGTCTATGGACTCTTTCTATTGGTATTGGGGTATCTGAGTCAAGGAGACCCAGGGCTTTTGGGATCAGCACCCCAACGTATCTCTGTAGTTGGGCGTCGCTGATCGCTTCTGGAATGCCAATGAAACGAAGGTTACTTCGTCTATTGTGATTCTCCAGTGAGTCTAGCTTCTCTGCCATAGATTTTATTGTTTGCGATTTAGAATCTAACTCTTGCTGGAGAGTGTGGAGTGTGTCCTCGGAGTCACTTGTTCTTTGCTCTAAGGTATTGATTCTAGAAGTATTCGAGTCTATTCTAGCCAGGGAGGCATCCAGCCTTGCCTGTAAGTCCTCGAATTTTTTGTCCATTAAGGGCATTAAAAGATTTATTACTTCTTTTGCAGTCTCGGCTGGGGTAGGAAAGCCTGTGACCGTGGATACGTCATATGACGTGGTATCTTGCCTACTCAATGGCGATGGGGGGGATGAGGAGAAGGTTCCAGCCATTGATTTATTGGCGGAGGTTTTTTTGGAGTTTGCGGATTTTGCGCTTGAGGAAGGCATATTATCGTGAGATGAGGTAGGCCTTTCAAGAAATCTGTCCATACCAAGATGGACAATATTAGTGTAAGAAGTTATATTGTCTTACTCGACCCCTTTAGACCTTATAATAACTATTTAAAAGTGGGTAATCCTTAAATTAGATGTACATCAGTACCTGCTAAGGTATTTATCACATCATGAAGGCATTATAAATCCAAATTCAACATCAGAATATGAAAAGGAAAACAACAACTTAAACACCTTTCTTATCAATTACCCTGTTTAAAATGACAGGTGATGACAATCATAAATTAAGATGGAAGTCCACAAACAGAGCATTCTGTCCCTCCTGGAGAGGGTCATGTTGGGAGGTATGGAGGTGTGGGGCGCTCACCTAGTGTTTCTGGTGAGTAGCTGTGTCTTTGCTGTGTAACATGGAGAGGCAGAGGGTGTCTGGCACTGTCTGTGGGCTCACTGGGCTGGTTCTCTGTCATGTGAGTCAGTCATGTGAGTCAAAGGCTCCACCCAGCGTTATAGCTCCAGACACACTTTGAGTGACAGATGTAGCCAAATATATAAGAGATGACAAATTGTATGTGTGGGTTTAGTAATACAAATGTACAAATATTCTTTGTCTGCACAGACCAACTTATGCTCCTTCATGTCTGTTTATAAATATTCTGTAGTTTAATTACTTAACTATTCATTTTATGGTTTTCGTAGAGGGTGGCAAACTTCACTTGAGCCAGAAGGTGGCACCACCACCCCACTTCTATGGATTTATGCTGAGTAATGGATCTCAACTGAAGATTCATAGTTATATAACAAGTAAAATCATATACATGGGTATTTCTTTAGATGTACCCAGAAGAACTCACAATCTTTTGTACCCACCTCATAAACAATAATCCAAATATAGTTATGCTTTCTTTTATTTAACATAATATGAACATATTGCTTGAACTATTTATCACCCGTTATTTATATAGCGCACACATATTCCGCAGCGCACAGAGAATATTTGAACATTGACATCAGTCTCTGCTCCAAGAGTTGTCCACTCCTGGAGACAGTGCATCAGTTTACTCTGACCCGCTGTCCCCTTCCCCCCGGCCGGCCAGCTGGACTGGGCATGTGCGGGATCTCGCTACTGCCCTGTCCCTTCTGTTGAGATAGGGCTTTGCCACCCAGTGGCGCTGCTGATCGTTCATACATTCCATTCGGCCTGCTATAACCCATACATTCCATGAATACATACATTGCCAACCAGGGCCGTCTTTTCATATTGGCTTAATGGGCACTTGCCCCGGGGCCCTATTCTGATAGTTGAGGATCCCCTTTTTCCAGGGATACCAGAATTTTGAAAATCGGCCCAGGGGAACTGGAGATATCCAACTTCAAAGCAGCAGTCCACATCTGACCTGTTAATTGCAATTCCCAGTCATATTTCTCAGGTTCTCTCTGACTTATAGTATATTCCAAAAGCTGGGACTCTTCCCTTTCTGTCGACACTAGCAGCTTGTCTCTATCATGCCCAGAACCAGAGATATCAGCCTTCCAGCAGTCGGTCCCTGCTCCAGCTCCAACGTCTGGTGTACAGTGTTATATTTTTGTCAATGGATTGCTCTGGCTCCTGATCTCTGATCCCCAAGTTCCCAGCACCTCCTGAAAGTTGGGACTCTAGGTTTTTATACTATTGAAGGCTAAGAAATCTATTTCCAGATAATGGCGATATCAAACAAGCTGCCCTTCCACCGGAAAATGACGAATATTAAGCCCACTCCATTATCCAACCCTCCCCTGCATATAAAACACCCCCTACCTCCCTGGAAGTCATTTGCAAGGGACCCTTCATTCAGCTCAGTGCCCCCTTCCACACGTTAGTGTTCTCCCTCCCACCACCTGTGCAGTAAAGGAGTAATCAGCAGAAGTTACTGCTCCAGGTCCTACATGTTGAATGGAAGATAGAGCACCCCCTGCCACCTGTGGGACATCAAAGCTGCTGCTGATAGCACCCCCCACCCCTAGGAGGGGAGAATGGGTAAGGGCCCCAGTGTATTGCTTTGCCCAGGGGCCCACACTGCTGTTAAGACGGCCCTGTTGCCAACATCTAATCCCTCTCTAGCTCTCCTACGTCTCCACGGGGTGTGGATTATTACGAAGACAATGTCAAAAGGGCGAGATGAAAAAGGAAGAGACAGGAAAAGGTCAACATGATTTGTTCACATTTTATTGGTGTCAATGTCGGCAACTGTCGACAAGAACCTCCAATTGGTTTATCGCGACCCGCGCATGGCTCACCTAGGCACACTATTATATTCTCCCTCTATGCTGACATGGATGGTGAATTGAACAAGTCTGTTAAAAAAAATAAAATCATGGAAAAACTCACGTCAACCTTGTCGTATCGATCTCCATCCTGTCGACCTTTTGGGGTAGACCTATCAACTGTCTATCTAGACACTGTAGATTTATCAACCAGACCCATTCTTATAGACAGGGGGTCAAAACTGCTCCTTTTACCACACAAAGTCAGACTAGAGACATAAGCTATGGACACACGGGCCGATGTGGTGGGCAACGATATCTATATGATATTGCTGGCAGGGAGGGCAGGTGGCATAGGGACGCATTTATCAACTAATATTTGCGGCTAAATCCCCGAAAACACCTAAATGTATCATAGGGGGACCGCAGCAGGAATCTCCGATCCCTGCTGCGATCCTCCCTGCAGCGCCGCCGGCCGCATCCCCCATAGGTTTCTATGGGGGAAGCAAAGCTGCCCAATGTATTAACATCAGGCAGCCCGGCATCGCACCCCTGGGCTATCACCATTCTGATATGGCGATAGCCCATTGTAGCCTATGGGCTATCGCAGTATCGGGCAGTACACATCGTACTGCCCGAGCAGGGCAGTGCGGTAAGAGGGGTCGGCGGGGGTCAGCGCATAACCGCGCATGCGCTGTCCCCCCGGCTTCCGGCTTAGCACTTCGCAGGGACAGGCTCCTTTCGGAGCCCTGTCCCTGCAGTGCCAGGGATGATAAATCCCAGTGATCTGATCGCATTTTACAATGCGATCCTGGGCGGTAATATTCCACCCAGATCGCATTGCAAATGCGATCATTGATAAATGTGCCCCTCAATCTCTTCATTAGCACCATGTAGCACCAGTATATCCATTGCTCTCTATTAGAATACACTCGCTGTAGGCAGCGATTGAATCATACCTGTAAGGCCGACAGGACAGCAAGTAACATCCTCACCTGAGCTGTAAGCTAGGAAAGGCATCTCCAGTGACGGTTTATTTCCAGTGGTGTACCGTTACTAGTGCAACATTTGTAGCAAATCATACACATTACAACAATTTAAGGGCCTGGATAGGCAACTGAACATCAGACACGAAAAATCATATTCGTATTCTTAATAGGAATGGATACGACGGCATATGGCTGTTTTACCCATATGCAAATTCGTGTTCCGGGGGTGACTGATTCGTATTTTCCGATGGCGTATCCATTCGTATTTTAGCCGATACGAATTCGTATTTTAAATATAAATTTGTATTTTTAAATACAAATTTGTACCGCCTTCAGTATGTAAAAAAATAGAGAAATAAATCATTTAAAAAAAACGGCGTGGTGCCCCCCCCCCCTCCCCCTCCCCCCCCCCCCCTCCCACGGTGGTCGTAACCAGCCCCAGGCTCAAAGAGCCGGTCCTGGTTGTAATAAATCAGGAAACAATTTTAATAGGGTACCTCTTATTTATTACAACCAGACCCAAGGGCCCGTCCTGGTTCCCAATATACGGGGGACAAACCGAGTAGGGGTCCCTCGTATTTTACGAACCAGCACCAGGCCCAACCAGCCAGCAGGGTAATGCCACAACCAGGGGGGGGGAAGACTTTTTACAAGTCCCCCCGGCCAAAGCATTAACCCCCTGACCGGTCAGCCTGGGCAGGGGTCCTGGGAGAGTGGAGACCCCCCCAATGAAGGGATCCCCCCCCCCTCCAGAATTACCCTACCCAGGTTGAAGCCAGCGGTCCCTTTAATGCTCCGCATGCTAGGACTTGTGTGTCTCCAAGTCCCTACATGTGGGGGAGGCTTGCTGAGACCATGGGTGGATCTAGACGTTTCTTCTGGGGAAGGGGGGGGGGGGCAACTCCTCCCCTTCCCAGTCCTTACTCTCTTACATCACACAAATAAATATATGACTCTGCACAGTAATAGGTGTATGTATACTGGCTATAACTACAGTACCTGCATATATGTATACTGGCAATATCAACATATACAAAAGTTTAACGTCCCAACATATTTAAAAGAAAAAAATAAACATCTGTGTGTAAGTGTGTATAATTACACGCAGCAATCTCCCATTGCCATACCCAGCACAGGCAGAAATTTACCAGGGACTGACCGGGTGCATGCACTTTCCTACTACTTCTCCATCCACTGCTCTGTCCTGTCCCAGCAGAAACTAATCTTGCTGCAGACAAGGAGAGAGAGGCACCAGGTGACATGGTAGGGGTATGTGTATTCAGTGCATAGTGCCCTGCACCCCCGCTGTACACACATCACACAACGTATAGTATTAGCCCAGGCACAGTCACCCGCACAGTCCAGCACGCAGCATGTAGTACCCCAGATCCACTGCATGCCGCGCACACCCGCAGTCAGCCAGTGACCACGAGAGGGATGAGCCACATGTAGCGGTGGGTGCGGGGACCTGTCATCAGCAGTACTGTGTCACACACAGCTTGGAGACGCAGCACCGTGCAGCAAACAGCGTGACAGCGCACACACAGCCACTTCCTAGTTCCCCGGTCATCACCACTGCCAGCAGTAGACCAGGCAGCACGCAGCATGGAGTGGGGCTGCTGCTGGCTGTCCGGGACGGCGGCCAGCATGAGGCGCGAAGACCCTAGGTCCTTTCGCCCCCTCTGTATCCGCGGCTGGCTGGGACTCATAGTTCCACAGCAATATACAATAGATTCAATCTATTTTTTTTACACACTTTAATCAGCGTCTGGGCACCGTTCCAGGGCCATCGGGGACAGCCCCAGGTTCCAACCTGGGTAGGATAATTCTGGAGAGGGGAACCCCTTCATTGGGGGGATCCCCACTCCCCCAGGACCCCTGCCCAGGCTGACCAGTCAGGGGGTTAATGCTTTGTAATGACTTGTATAAAAAGTCTCCCCCCAGCTCTGGCATTACCCTACTGGCTGGTTCTGACTGGTGCTTGTTCTTAAAATATGGGGGAACCCTACTCGTTTTCTTCCTCGTATTTTGGAAACCAGGACCGGCCCTTGAGCCTGGTTGTAAAAAATAAGGGCAAACCTATTAAAATTGTTTCCAGATTTTTTACAACCAGGACCAGCTCTTTGCCTATTTTACACTGAAGCCTGTCTGGATCTGACTGATCCGTGCAGGCTAATGCCAAATACGCCAGGAAATTGAAGTCTATTTTCCTGGCGTATTTGGCCGGCAATTAGCAGCCGCTTACCGCTAATTAGCGCCCGTATTTTCAATTTGGCCGCTTAGCAAATTAGGAATCACCCTTCTTTGAAAGGTGATTACTAGTCGTATTCTATCGATAGCGTATACATTCGTATTTGTAAATACTAATACAAATGTGCCATAACTACGAATTCACATATTTCTAGTAAATCCCGAAAATACAAATTTGTAAAAAATAGGTGGATTTCTGGATACGAATACACCTATTTTTTACGATTTGTCCTTAGTAAATTTCCCCCATTATCTCCTGCCCAAGGGAGCCTAGAAGGCCAGTTCGTATTGCAGGAGACAGGCTGGATTTTGTGTAAGAATATGGAAATCTGTTTATTGAAAAAGACATTCTATTAGTTTGTCAAAGATTTTTAATGTAATGTGTAGGTGGCATTATTGCAGCAGAGATATATCACATTTCTACATCCAATACAGGGGTGGATCCAAAACAAAATGACAGGGGAAGTGGGTTCTAAATGCGTATTTGTGGGCCTCCAAGGAAATCATCGCACCGAAAAACAATTGTCCTGCCGGACAACCGAGGGTAGCCATCAACTATTTGAAATCATCAAAGGTTTATGGCCGATGTCAAATACTTTTGCCATCAATGTGGGAGATCCAAATGGTTTCTACATCGATGGCAAAGGAGAACCGATGTTTCCTCTTTTTTTTTTTTTCAAGGTGTCGGGACACGGAACATAGCTCCACCCCCAACACCCAGAAGTCCCGCCTCCAAGTTCTGATTGGCCCACAGGCCGGTCAGTCAAAAACAATGGAGGACCATCGATAGCTAAAACTATCAATGGTTATCCATCAAATATTTTACCACTATTGATTGCTGGGTGCAAAATCGCCATTGATGACAACCATTGACAGCATCTGCACCGATGGCCAACCCTAGATCACAGTACATGCAGTTTGTTATGTGCAAGTCTGGAATTACCTAGATTTCAAAACAGGATCTTATTGGCTTACTCACACACATGTTTTGACTCCAAAACATGTGACTGCGGGATAGCCAATAAAATCCCGTTTTGAGAACCACATACATCTGGACCTGCACATCTCTAGTTAAAAGACAAAGGCATTTCTTTTATATATCACCCTGGTCTCTATCCAGTACATTTGGATCTAGTACGTGGAACTGCAAAGACTTTTTGTAAAATCCATCTTTTTAATTGCGCACCCAGGATTCATTACCAATCAGATGGATTATTATTGCTTATAGTGTAGGCAAATCACTGTGACATGCAGAGGCCGACAGTGGGGAAGCAGCACAAATAAATGTGTGGCAAGATTGCAACGAGTGGTTTGTAGGCAAAATAAGGATGAGGGCACTTGTTCTAAGTGCGGATAATCTACTCTTGTGGGCAAATCCATTCCAGTTCCAGGGAAGTAACATTTTTTGGAACATGTTCTCTAAAAATACTTTATAATAAGTTATAATTCATAGAGAATTATTCCAAGCAGCTGTAGAAGGTGTAACAAGGACGCAGGCTGTTGGGGGAGGGGGGGCAAACAACTGTGCTGCCCTGGCTGGTGACCGTGCTGGTCGGGGCAATGATAAGTCATGGGGAGCCTCTACTTGCAGCTGCTCCCGCAGAATCCACAGTCTGAGAACATTTTTCTCATACCTCCGTGTATTTGGTTTGGCTTTTCTTTCTCTCTCGTACTTGTCTCAATAGAGGCCTTTATGGCCAAGCGATTGTAATTTCACCATGACAGCAAAACACATCCTGCATCATGACAACAAGCCAGGAATGTACATAGGACAGCAGCCAAGACCTGTATACTGAAAGTACAAGGGGGCGATGATGGTGCCCAATTTTGGTATAGGTTATAGGGATGACCGTATGAAGGTCAATGTACATTAGGTAGACCACTAAAGGTCAACAGAGCTTAGGTCAACACAAGCATTGAGTCAACAAACAAAAGGTCAACATGGGGTTTTCACTTTTTGTGTGGCGAATGTCATTGTAAGACGACATTGACAACGTATCAATGTACGGCGTCCCCTCGCACGGCTCGCTGCGCTCGGCACATTCTATTCTCCCTCCTTGCCCTAGTGCAGGGGTGGGCAATTATTTCAGCTGGGGGGCCACTTAATACTTGTGTGTCTTTGAATGTATCGTATACACCATATACCCCTTTTACACATCATGCAGCACAATAGTAGGCCCCTTACATATTATGCCGCACAGATTGAGCAAAAGTCACATTATGCCACACGCAATGAGTGAAATTTCACACTGAAGTAGTAAAAATTCACATTATTCCAAACAGAATGAGCCAAAATTCACATGGAAGGAGTCAAAATTTACATTATGCCACACTGAATATGCCAAAATTTACATGGAATGAGTCCAAATTCATGTTATGGCACCCAGATTGAGACAAAATTCACATTATTCCACACCGAATGATTCAAAATTATGTTATGTGGTGGGAGGGAGTCTCTTCAAGTGTAAAGGCCCCCCTCTACTAGCGCAATTTGGAATGTTTTCATCTGACGCAGAGAAATCGAATTAAAATGCAAAATGGTGGTCGATTCTACCTCCATTTTACATTCCCTCTCCCCCAGGACCCAGATAGCAACATATTCTACCTGTTAGATTAGAAGATACTGCATTAGAAGATGCTGCTATCTGGGTCCTGGGGGGGAGGGGATGTAAAATGGGGGTACGGAGTACAACTGCTGCTGTCTGAATGGGGTATAGTCCTCTCTTCCTATTGGCCCATATTAATACACAACTCAGGGAGGTGACAAGCCAGGATGAGGTGGCAGGGCACATGAATCCAATGCCTAACCTCTGACCCCTACACCTTGTACGGTAAGGATACTGTACCACAGCTGTGGCAAGGTGACAGTCGTGGCTGCATTGTGTTCTCCGGCTTAACCCAAGGTGGAGATAGTCTATCTCTGATTTGGTAAAATTCCAGGCTCTGGAATGACAATCCTCTGTTCAGGCACCATTATGGCCTGGTTGAGAGGCGGAGGCAGACATTGCTCAGACTTGATGGTAAGGCATATTTATAAGGCAATAGTTTAGTGGCCGAAATTCTTGCATTATGTGACATCAATGAAGAGGACTCCACCAGAAGAGCAGGGGATAAGGGCCAAGAGGTTAGTAAGCTATATCCTATAGGTTTCTGCCTGGAAGGATGACGTGGGGACATTGCAGCCTTATGACTGCTGGTATAGGAGAGTCAGTTGAATTCATGAATCCAGCGGATGACCCTCCTGGCTAGCCACTGGGCTGAGAGGTAGACGTTCACATTTTCAATATGCTGTATAGGCCTCAAGTCCGCTGGAGCATGAGAGACCGCAGAGATGCCCTTCAGCTTCTTCTATGATGTTGTATGGACAGGAAGTGAGCCATCCTAGCCAGAGATGGTCTAGAACAGGGGTATCAAACTCAAATTCATCGGGGGCCGCATCAGCAGTTTGGTCACCCTCAAAGGGCCGGTTGTATCTGTAGGTCTCCCTGTATAATTATAATGCCATGACACCACAGGCTGCTCCCTCTGTATATTATAAAATGAATGCCATGACACCACAGGCTGCTCCCCATGTATAATAATAATGCCATGACACCACAGACTGCTCCCCCTGTATAATATAATAAAAGTAATGCCATGACACATAAATGATTATACAGGAGGAGCAGCCTGTGGTGTCATGGCATTATTATTATTATTATACACGGGGACCCCTCAGGAAACAGCAGATATATAAATTTTTTTATTGTGAGTGTAATCCTCATCCTCACTTACTGTTTCTCAGTCTGTCCTGCAGCTGCTGCGGCTTCCAGCTTTTCTTCACTGCTTGCTGCGGCCACACTGTCCCCGACTCCCGGTCCAGCTTCCCTGCCTGCTCCTACTTCTCTACAAACGCATGGGCGGGCGGCGTCATCGTCATGACGTCCCCACCCAGTGTCTGTCACTGCCGGGCATCAGAGGGAACAGGCGGCCGGGCCCTCCTCCACGTAGCCGTGGAGGCCGGCGGCCATGTTTCTGTAGCCGCATACATATGTGCCTACAGGAACATGGCCGCCGACAATGGAGGAACATGTAAGGCGGACGTGGACGCAGCCCGCAGCACTCCTGTTTTAGACACACTGCCCCTGCGTGCTATCTCCTCGCGCGGGCCACATGACGAGGTCTGTCGGGCCGGATTTGGCCCGTGGGCCTTGTGTTTGACACCCGTGGTCTAGAAACTCTCTAGACAAGATCGGTCATGGCTTGGCCGGGCAAGGGGATAGACGGAGGGTGAGTGAGCTCCGCTGAAACTCCAATAAATATCCTGCTTGTATGATCCTGGGGGACCCCTCACCGTCACCCCTAAAGGTTCTCTGCATCTCTTGGGCTCCCTGGCAGCTGTGATCAGGCCTGAGGAGACCAAAATTGGCTCCCTGGCCTGCGACGGACGGATCCTGTGCGGGCGCCATCTTGGTGTGATTCCCTCACCAAGCAGCTCCGTCTTCAGCCCAGGCCGGCGGCCAGCAGCGACAATGTCAACCATCAGAGGAGCCGCTGTCACTGATGTCTCCCTCCTGCAGGAATAGAGGGGTGACCAGGGGTCCTCGCGTAGGGAAGTGGCGCCTGCCCCGGCTGCATTGCTGGTGTGAGGCGTGATTTTGAGGTGCCTTCTGTGTCTGCCCTCCCAGGCCCCGGCGGTGATCCCTCGCTCTGCTGGTAAGATCATCCATGGCTGCTGAAGAGACTTGCGGCCGCTCTACTCCGGTGCTTGGAGTGCACTGTGTGGTCCCCCTGGCTCTGCGCTCCAGCCACGTGCAGTCTGACTTTATATATTATATACTTGTGCCTGCAGCCTGCCTGATTATTCTCCAGCGTCCCCTGTGACTGACTGTGCCGCTAATAACCTGTGTAGGATTAGAGGTATGCTAGCCACCTCCATCTTTTATCAAGACTCCGTCAGCGGCAGCTCACCTGCTCTCCTTTAATTTACAACCTAGTGGGGACTGTCATCTCCTTAACAATGGACACATCTGTCCAACAAATCCTGACGGCCATCTACACCTCTTCTGACAGGCTTATTAATAAATTGAATGCACTGCAGGGAGATGCTTCCCCTACCTTGTCTGCGTCTGGGGATTGTATTGCCAGAGACAACAAGATTCTGCATCAGCGCCATACACCCGAGACTCCTGCAGCAACTGTGATCGTTCTCCTGTCGGCTGAGAACTCTTGGAAAGACCTTCCTGTTTCTAGAAATGTTTGGTATCCTGAATATATGCAGCTGGAAGATGCTGTGGTGTACTTTGGATATTATCCAGTTCTCCTACCTACATCTGTACGATTGTGGAGACCATACTTTATCCTTCTTGGATGTGGGTGTGGTGTCGGGATCCTGACTGCCCGGACTCAAGACAGCATGGTGAGCGCAACAAAGCCCCTTGCGGGATTGCTGTGCTCGCTACCTATTCTATTCTACTCTATGACCCCACGAGGGAAAATAGCGAGTGGCCGTCGGGCACCCGTCTGTCCGCGTTTTTACTGTCAGGATCCCGACGTCGGGTAAATGACTGTCGGGACCGCATCCGGCACCCCTTGGTTGTCGTCCTGACTATCCTCCAGAACCTGGACTTGCCTTTAGAATCGCTTTACCTACCTACCTACCTGAAACACGTTGACACTAGGCCGGACTAAATGAATATGCTACATGTATCTGCAGAACTGAAGCGGTGTTTAAATTCTGTTTTACCTACATTTATATATCCTGTGTATTGCTTATCGCAGTGTTTTTCTGTCCGTTGGGTTCAGGGGACCTGCCCTTAGGTCTTAAAGTAATTTGATCCTGCTTTGTACTGCCCGTTAGGCATACGTTCTGTTTATCCTCTATATATGATGGGGGGGGGGGGGGTGGTGGGTGGTGGTGGTTTGGGGTTTAGATCGATACTATAGTGTAGGGGATGGGTGGTAGGGGTGAATTAGGATTTTAGGGGGGGGGGGGGGGGGGGGGGTAGGTTGTCCGGGATCCAGGTATACCTAGGTTGGGGTTAGGTCATAGAGGGTGGGGTTTTTTGGGGGGAGGTTTTTCTTCGGGCAGTATAGGTAGTATATTTAGATAGTGGGTTATTTATTTATATTTTTTCATACCCCGTCGGACCAGACTTGACTTTTTCCTAGTTTAGTAACTTCTCTTAGATGGGAAATGTACTGTCCTTTCAGACTTCAGCAGAGTGTTGTTTCAACACTCATGGTTTTCAATGTCTGTGTCTACAATACCTTACATCTGTATCGGGAGTTTATTTTGCATAATGCAAAATTTTCAATAAAAATTATTGAATTAAATAAAAAAGACAAAAGCAAGATCCTCTAGGACACCAATTCCCCTTCTGGCTGAGCGCAGGTTAACTTGTGACTCTGGAAGCAGCAATAGGGGATCACACATATTACGAGGATATACGCAGACTGCATTATTAGGATTCCAAGAAATTGTTTTGTCATGTCGTCTCCATGGCTCCAAGCGTCACCTTGAGACAAACTTAGGCACCAGAGCAGAAAACAAATGCTCTCCTAGAAAATGGCGGTAGGAATACCATTACGCCAATCCCTGTAAGCTAGAAATCACCACTGTGTGAAGTTTAACCGCAAGATTGCATGAGTATATATATAAAAAAAAAACCAAGTGGCACGCTGCCCAGCAGATTGTGAGACGTTCTCAGTTTGAAAGCCAAAGTCAGTCTCCAAAGGAATGTCTAATTTGGTTCACATAAAGCAACGCAGCAATTAAATCTAAAGACAGGAGCAAAATTAAAATCTAGAGCGACTTCCAAAAATAGCAACACAGCGTACTACAGCAGAGGCGCTCGTTAGTATTTAGACTGCATTCTGCTAGCCCACGCCGCACAGCTTCCACCGTCTCAGAGCGCGGCTGTGCATAGACTGGGAAGCAAACTTAATTGGAAATGCGCTTAGTCAGTTAGACAACTTTTATTAACAAAGAAATGAACCGAACCCCGGAGTTAAGTCCTGTAGTGGAAAAATCTATTCTCGCGCGGTGCACGTACATTTCTAATTCCTTTTAAGGTGGTCCAGCTGGGTTCTATAATAGCAAGCATAGGGAAGTGTGCGTCTGCATGTTAGCAGTGGGAAAACGGGTACTACAGTGTTAAAATGTGACTTCCCACAAACTCTGTCCTCAAGGACAACCCCTCCCCCCGAACAGTGCACGTTTTCTGGGTCCTCTCACAAATTCAGAAGCGAAATAATTAGCTCCACCTGTGAATCTTTTAAACAGTCAGAATAATGACTACACCTATGCACCTGCCAGGTGACCTGGAAAATGTGCACAGTTCGGGTTCTTTGAGGACCACATTTTTGAACCAATGATTTAACAGATCAGACAGCAGTGTCCATTCCTGTAATGTGTTTCATTTGAACATGACTTAAATGAAAGTCTGTTTTCATATCAGATGTGGGCTTATTAAAACGGCTCAAAAAAAACGACTCTATAAAACTATCTGGATAATTTCAATGGCACTGATGTGCGTGTATTTGATATATGCCTGCAGCAAAATCAGGTTTTCGCACACCTCTAATGAGTCCAAAAATCTGCTATCCAGCTACCACCCTGAACCTACACGCAATTAAAATAAAACCCCATATCTAGAGAGGAACACATGTAAATGGTCTCTAAAAACATACAGAAAACCTTGGGTTAGACCAGTGATGGCTAACTTCGACACTCCGGCTGTTTAATTACACATTCCAGCATGCCCTGCTACAATTTTACCATTTAGTCATGCTCAAACTGATGCAGGGCATGCTGGGATGTGTAGTTCAACAACAGCTGGAGTTTCAAGGTTAGCCATTCACACAGTGGTCAATATTTCCCCCAAACCAGTGGCCAGCAGAAATTAAATGGGGCTTCCACCTTCATACGACTTGTATTACACACCCTTCCCCATTGGTTAAACACAGCCTTGCGAGCTCAAGCAGAAAGATCTCCACGAGTCCACTCTGTTTTTTTGTTCCTTGCCCTTTGGAGAAATCTGGCACAGCAAACATTAAAGCAGTGTACACTGTAAAAAGTTGCATTACGGTGCATACAATCAGATTATTGAATGTCAACTAAAGGTGTAACCCCATTTATACAGTTTTAAGGCCGTCAGTGGGACATAATCCACTAGAGAGGAACAAGCAAACTGGTTTTCTTTATGACATTTTATTGAAATAACGAAAAGAAAACAAAAAAGAAAAAACAAAAATAAAGATATTTAAAGCAGTTAGTCGATGGCTGAGACAGAGTACAGTTGATTTTTAATCATGTGACTGCTACTTGCAAATAATTTAAAGTCTACATATATCCTACACAACGGAGATGGCCAGTTCACAGGTTGAACCAGTTTCGTTAGTGTATTACACTCGCTAAGAACCACTGAGGCACAAAGTGGCTCCTAGTGAACGGACCTCTCTCCTCCCCGGAAACCTGGGCACTCCGTTGTGTAGGCGACGGGTAGACTTTAATCCTAAAAACAAGGCAAGGGTAGACTAGCAGCACGTACAATTTGCAAACGGTCGCTTCTAAGCTTCCCTTCCAGAGTGTCGTGGCTCCAGATGGGATCTAGAAGCGATCGTGCAAATGATGCCATTGTAACGTAGAGGCGTTTCATGTGCAAACATTTATTGTATACATGCTGTATTATATCGGAACTGAAAACAGGAACAGGATAGAAATGGTAGAAGCAGAGGGAGACCGTTATCCATAGAGATGTCTCAGGACACGGAACGTCAGTATCAAAAGGGTACACCTAAGTGAAGCTGGATGTGTGGGGACATTACAGGAAAGATACTTTGCGGTTATCAGTTCATTCTCCTCACAACAGGCTGTACATGTCAGAAAAGCAAAGCTGTACACCGGCCGTATGTACCAAGAAGAGTAATCTTTAATGTCAAAAAGCAGATTAGAACCGAAAAAGTGGTCGTTTGTCAACAGAGTGAGACAGGAAGGAAAACAAAAAACAAAAAAACAAACTTGAAAAGCGTGGAATAGCGAAATACCACAGAGCACACAATCGTGATTATTATTCTTTCCGGAGACAGAAAATTACAATGCACGCTTTAATAAAACATTTTTTTAAATGTGGTGACGTTTTGGAGACAAAGGTAAAGTGTAACCCCTTCAATGCCGGGAGGAGGGATTAAGGAGGGGGGAAACTGCAACCGCTCGGCTGTGGCTGTTGCTATTGGAAATTCGTTTTTTGGGGGGTTCGTTTTTTGCAGAGCTAAGTCATGCAGATCCGGCCAGCACTGAAAGGGTTAACGCGACAGACTAACAGGTGACGCTGCCGGCAAGGCGTGGGGACTGATTTAGGACTAGGGACGAGGACTCGGCAATGCTGCTGGGGCACTTTTAGATGTGCATACTATTTACTGGTACTTTGGGGCGTTAAGCAGATTTTTTTTTTTTTTTTTAAATATGAAACCTCCTTCTGGAATCTTTTACCTGTCTCGTGAAGGTAAAACGTGCGTGACATTTTTAAAACGGGTCAAAAATAACTGGGTGATGTTAACAGTGCACACTTATTATAAGGTGGAGTTTTGTCTTGATGGGAGATCAGCTGCTGTCGTTGGGTGGGTAGGCTTTTCACCTCTTCTTAGGAGGGTTGGCTGTCCGAGGAGGCGTCACGGGGCGCCCAGAGTTCAATCCCCCGTACTGGTACTTCGCCTTCTTTTCTGATGGTTTTAGGATCTAAAATGAAGGAAAAAATAAATAAAAAATTAGTCACTTGAAGCCATCTGTAACCAACCCACCATCCCCCCTCCCCTGCCATAACGCACAGGGATAGCGAATATTCCCCTGATTGACAGTTAATAAGTCTACCCCAGAAGGGTAGATGTATGAAGCATTGATCAGGCGATACAGTTCCTGGTACTTTATTACCGGCCAATCAGCTCCTGACCGTCCCTTTTGAAACCCAGTCAGGTGCTGATTCATACATGTACCCCAGAAATATTAATAAACCTTTGCCACAGTTTTGCTAAAACTATGGCAAGGCATGCTGGGATGTGTAGTTTCACAACAGCTGGAGGGCCAGAGTAGAGACGTTACTATAGCAGCAGGCTTGCTACATCTCCCTTTTCATTATATAATACACTGATTATTGATGTGTGGTCATAAAAACTAGAAGGTTGTTGTGCTATACACAGATCTGCAGCACTGGAGGATGGCATTGTGACACCAGTGCTGCTGTGTACCGAGCCGTTTCATTACCCACCCTCTGCACACAGAGACCGCACACTTACTGGATGACCTGTCCCGCTGCTAAGCAACCACCTTACCTGGAAAGAGCACATCAAGGTTTCATCCACACTCATCATGCCGCCGGCATTATCAAACTCCCCGCAGTAGTTGGGGGCAGAGAACAGGGTGACCAGCTGCCGCTTGGCAAAGAACTCGTAGCCATCTTCTACCACCTGCGCAGGGGGACAGGACAAGGTCATTATATCATAGCGTATGTCAAATCAGCCTTTCCAAACTGTACCTCCATTACCACAATTATAACAGAGCAAAGTGCGAGGAATATTAACAGATCGGTATAAGAATCTGGGGCAGCATCCGCACGGCTTCTACCCATATATGAAAGAAGTGTGGAAAATGAAGCGCTTAGCTCCCCCATCAGCTCTGGTATCTACCAGGCAGCATCTTGTTCGGAGGCAATGTAGCACTGACCGTTACGATTCCTGCCGCTATCGATAAGATATCGATAGCTGCAGCTGTCTTTACCCATACACTGAAGGGACAGCTGCGGTGGGTGCTGGCTAATGTTCCCGCCTCCATTTCGGCATGGGAGAAGTTACCACATGTTGTTGGTGCTGCTTCCTCAGCAGGAAGCGTTCTACCCACACCTACAAAAATCATTGTTTATGTGCAGTCCTTTAATTCCATAGTTTGTGTTTTGCAAAATGATATTTCGTAAGTGTGGTATTTTGTATGGTACAATTAGGTGTAATCGTTATACCTATGTGAGCCAATCTGACCAATGAGGTGCTGTGTATTGAATCATGTGATCGCATCCATTCAGCCAGGATTAGGGGCAGATGCGGGAAGAGTGCTGATAACCACCTGCACTTGAGAACCTACAATGTCTGAGCCAGTGCAGTCATTACCATCACCCACAGGACACAATATACATTTATACTCAAACGCCAAATACATCCTTCGGGGGTTAATTTACTAAGATGCGAGTTCGATTAAAGATGGGAAGTTGCCCATAGCAACCAGAGTCTACTTATTTATTTAGCAACGTCGAGAAGAGAATAGATAGAACTCCCATGTTAGCAGATTTAACCCATCTCCAAGTACAGGAGCCTTTCCTGGTCTTTTTATATAACCACCAAAATCATTCACTGCTCATCCCTCCTGCTGCACGCAATTAGACAGTGGTTCCCAACCGCGGTCCTCAAGTATCCCTAGGTGGCTACACACGCAGATTTATCTTCAGATCTGTCTGGTTGGAACAAAAACCTGGTTATGGATGAGAGCAAATGACAGTTGACCATTTGCTTGGAAATGCTGGAAAACTGACAAACTGCCACTCATCCATAACCATGTTTTTGTTCCAACCAGCCAGATCTGAAGATAAATCTTACTAGTGTATGGGCACCTTAACCCTTCAGGTTTTCCAAGTCACCCAGTTGGTGTGCCGTGTATCATATGTGACCTGGAAAGCTGTTGGTGGTACTAGAGGACAAGGGTTGGGAACAACCGAGAGAGACGACCAACATAATAAGTTCATACAATGGGCCAGACATATAAATCTTCAAACATGATAAAATACAAAGTGATAGACAACCAGCTCATATCAGTAATTTTTCAAGCCCAGCCTGTAACATGGCAGTTAGGAGCCGATTGGCTGGTTGTTTATCACTCTCCACTTTTGAAGCTTGATACACATTCGGCCCAATATGTAAAGCACCTATAGGAGAAAAGCGGGTTTACCACAGCATTATACAAGTGTGGGGCCCCACTGTGCTACATTATAGAAGTATTCAGTTGGACTATAGGCTCTGAACTGTCACTGCTGTGTGAGGTCATTGGCTTACGGTTTCCTACATACTTGTAGTGTAGCATAGCTATTAGTCTCTTACTGCTAGATGTGTCATCACTATTGGCAACATATTTCACCCTTCGCTGATTACTCCTCCTCTCACCCCGCCTCGCAGGCTGCCCTGCGTACCACCGAGAATGCCGCCTCCCAGGCTGCCCTGCGTACCACCGAGAATGCCGCCTCCCAGGCTGCCCTGCGTACCACCGAGAATGCCGCCTCCCAGGCTGCCCTGCGTACCACCGAGAATGCCGCCTCCCAGGCTGCCCTGCGTACCACCGAGAATGCCGCCTCCCAGGCTGCCCTGCGTACCACCGAGAATGCCGCCTCCCAGGCTGCCCTGCGTACCACCGAGAATGCCGCCTCCCAGGCTGCCCTGCGTACCACCGAGAATGCCGCCTCCCAGGCTGCCCTGCGTACCACCGAGAATGCCGCCTCCCAGGCTGCCCTGCGTTCCACCGAGAATGCCGCCTCCCAGGCTGCCCTGCGTACCACCGAGAATGCCGCCTCCCAGGCTGCCCTGCGTACCACCGAGAATGCCGACTCCCAGGCTGCCCTGCGTACCACCGAGAATGCCGCCTCCCAGGCTGCCCTGCGTACCACCGAGAATGCCGCCTCCCAGGCTGCCCTGCGTACCACCGAGAATGCCGCCTCCCAGGCTGCACTGCGTACCGAGAATGCCGCCTCCCAGGCTGCACTGCGTACCGAGAATGCCGCCTCCCAGGCTGCACTGCGTACCGAGAATGCCGCCTCCCAGGCTGCACTGCGTATGGAGAATGCCGCCTCCCAGGCTGCACTGCGTATGGAGAATGCCGCCTCCCAGGCAGCACTGCGTATGGAGAATGCCGCCTCCCAGGCAGCACTGCGTATGGAGAATGCCGCCTCCCAGGCAGCACTGCGTACCGAGAATGCCGCAGCGAATTGTTACTTGTGCTCCATTTTGCTTACTGTAATGTAATGTTCTGTGTACCCGTCCCAGTGTTGCCAGATGTACAGCCCTGCGGACCACGTGTTATACTGTAGTAGCTGCTATCACACAGCGTCAGCTCTTATTCATTTCCAGCACAGTTTAGGGGTCTATTACTTTTCATGTGCTTATAAATCTGCGCAGTTCCAGATGTGAGCAAAGTGCTACTGACTCAATGTTTGCCAGTTGGGTTTACTACACATCGGACAAGTCTTTCCCTTTCCACCAAGACAACTTGTTATGTCCATACGGAGGGTTACGAGCAGCTGGATGCAATCATTACATCCTCAGGAATACCACAAGTGGCTCCAGAGTTGCCTGGAAGGACAATTATACCTAGAAGAGTATGTTGTAGAACTACAAGTTACACAGCGCAATCTAATGGACACTTACCTGATGAGCTCGACAAATCAGATCCAAGTCATGTCGGTTCAAGAATTTGCTAACAACGTCTGCCCCAAAGGTGAAGGAAACCCCACGGTCGTTCTCGCCCCATCCTTGGACATCTTTATCAGGATCTGACCACAACAAGTCGCAGAGCAAACCTGGGAGAGAGAAGGAACAGCAACATGTGACCAAAGAACAGAACCGGGAAAAACTAAGCCAGATACATACTGTATGTGCCCTCACATCTAGAAGTGAGCGATAACCATCGCAACCACATTCTAGCTATGGTCCTCGAGAAGGTGCTAGAAGAATGATCGCTACAATCTGATTGGTTATTATGGCCAACATCCCCCACTTTTAAAAATTCCTGGGTCTGACCGGTGTTTGTGATGTGCAAGGGGTATTCTTGTTCTCGTGCGACTGTAGTGCCCCCTATGTTCTTGGCTGTCCCCCAGCACCTGACCGGAGACCCCCCTTCTATTATCCCTTTCAGATCTCAAAATCAGGGCCGGACCAGGGTTTGGAACATGGATCAGACCTGGGTCCCACACGGGTCAGATGTTTATAACGCATTATTGACCCGGGTTATTGCAGGTTGTGCTTTTTTACGCAACCCGGGTCACCCATGTTAAAACCAGTGTGATGTCATTTTTAACGTACTTCATTGGTCTCTGAGGTCTGAACAAAGGAGGGGGTGAGGTCTATACAAAGGAGGGGGGCTGGGGAATGACTGATCCTAATAAAGACAGATCGCGCTAACATTTTACTGATATTGCGATAAATTATCGCATCCCTGACTGTGCCCGTGATTTGCCTACAGATTTCCTCCTCACCCCTGATCTGCAGCAACTCCATGATTTCTTCATCACTCCAGTGACATGGCTGTACGGTAGGTAGAAAGTACAGTACACTTCTTGCGGTTATGCTTTGTCCCCACAGTGCAGTGCAGTACTGTGCGCTCTGCAGGCCTCAGCGGATTGGACACGGAAACTGAAATCAGCACTCTACCCAGAGTAAGGAAATAACCTGGGTCTGCCGTTTTAAAATGCACAATAACCCGGGTCTGACCCGTGTTTTTCCTGGGGTTGACATACCGGATTATTGACTGTAACCAGAGTCAAATCAGCAATAACCCCGGTTATTTTTGCGACATGAAAGGGGTATTAGCTTGCAGTAATAACAGTGTGTGGAGGTGAAAAGACAACAGACGGAGGAATATTTTCCTCTAATACCACTTTTGATGCGACCCAGCAGTTGTTCCCTTTTACAACGGTAGGGGACGCCGGTGAATCCGGGCCCTGAGCTGACATCTCCAAGCGCTGGGAATCCCGCTGACCGTCACCCCGCAACGCCACCTGACACCCCTGCAACGACCGACACGCTGGCCGTGCATGAGGTGAATGAATGCCGCACACAGGCATCCATTCACCTCTGCTGCTGTCTGCATAGTACCGTAGAAAGCAGCGGAGGCTGTACGCAACCCCTGCCCAACCTCCAGACTGACCTCAGGGTGCTGCGGTCCGGAGGTTGAGGCTCCCTGATTGTAGGAAATGGGTCCCTGGGTCGGATGACCCGGGTTACTCATTTACACAGCCCCTGACTCCGGGGAAGCCCCGTGTCCGACCCTGTCCGACCCTGAACATTTGCCAGGTCGGACACCGGGTAACAGGACCCGGGTTATTTTTTTTTTCCCCGCCCTTTTACACCAAGCCCCGGCCTGGACTGGAGCAGCAATAATCCGGGTCGCGGCTGTGGTGTAAAAGGGGTATAGTACAGACTGTGGTCTCCTTTTTATATTGTCCAGCAGCTACTGGGGGCCTACGGCAGAGCCAACACTACAGCATACTGTACATCACTTATTATATAAACAAGTGCCGAGCTGCAGAGAGACAGCGTAACCGCTCTGTATACTATACTCTTACTAGAATAAGGATATTTCCACATTACAAAGCGGCTCACTCAGCCAGTCCATTCATTACCCCTCCCAATAAATTACATTAACATATATACACACACCCCCTGTGCATTACAATCTATACAAGACCCGGAGAGCTCATCTCAGCATCTTAAAAAGGTCCACAAATGGCAGCGTGTCCTGCTGTGTAATCCCAACCTGTGCACGGTTCTAGCTGGGCGCTGAGAGCAGAGCCAGGGACAATACGCCGTCAGGCTCAATCACTAATCCGCCCAACCACGGGGTGTGGTCACAGGCCACGGCGCTGCGGCAGCCGGCGGGGAAAGTGCATAATGGAAGCTTTCATTGTACAAACCCACGTTGTGTTAGCTAAACAACATTACTCACACACCGCTGCTGCCAAGGCAACCTGCCCTGTTTATGTGATGTCAGCAAACAGATTATGGGATGCTCACCCCAGGGCGCTCGCACACACAGACAGCCTGCGATGGATGATTAGAGAAAGACGTTCTGTGTTATTCCCTCGCTGCAGGGATCAGGGATACGTCAGTTGCAACTACACAATCCCAGGATGCCCTCCAGTATTTAGCTGTTAGATGTAAACATTGTGGTGGGGAACACTGGGATGGATAGTTCCACAGCAGACGGAGCGCCAGACTTTGCCTACCCCGGCAAAGACAAATCGCTTATAGACACAGGGTTAACTATAGGGCAGAGTACTAGAGTCAGAAGCTGTCAGAGGCTGCAGATAGAACGTTACATCAGATAGACCAGGGGGAGCGGGAGGAGACACAGAAAGAGGAAACAGACTGCCCCCAAATTCCAAGCATACAGCACAGCATGTTCTATACCTCGGGCAGGTGTGATTGCAGGCTGCAGCCCATGGAATCAGACTAGCAGTGACATGCAGGCTTACAGGAGGGTCTGCGCGGAGACCATGCATCGCAATCACATCCATTTGTCAGAGATCAGACCCCATAGAGTCACTTCTTACTGAGATCTCAGCGAGAGCAGCCATTCGCTAACCTCAGCACTGCCATGTCAGCACGAGCAGCCATTCGCTAACCTCAGCACTGCCATGTCAGCACGAGCAGCCATTCGCTAACCTCAGCACTGCCATGTCAGCACGAGCAGCCATTCGCTAACCTCAGCACTGCCATGTCAGCGAGAGCAGCCATTCGCTAACCTCAGCACTGCCACCTCAGCACGAGCAGCCACACGCTAACCTCGGCACTGCCATGTCAGCGAGAGCAGCCATTCGCTAACCTCAGCACTGCCATCTCAGCACGAGCAGCCACACGCTAACCTCAGCACTGCCACCTCAGCGCGAGCAGCCATTCGCTAACCTCGGCACTGCCACCTCAGCGAGAGCAGCCACACGCTAACCTCGGCACTGCAATCTCAGCCACACACTAACCCTCAACACTGCAATCTCAGCCACACACTAACCCTCGACACTGCAATCTCAGCCACACACTAACCTCGGCACTGCAATCTCAGCCACACACTAACCCTCGACACTGCAATCTCAGCCACACACTAACCCTCGACACTGCAATCTCAGCCACACACTAACCCTCGACACTGCAATCTCAGCCACACACTAACCCTCGACACTGCAATCTCAGCCAAACACTAACCTCGGCACTGCCATGTCAGCGAGAGCAGCCAGGCGCTAACCTTGGCACTGCCATCTCAGTGAGCTTAGCCACGCGCTAACCTCGGCCCAGCCATCTCAGCGCGAGCGCAGGCCACGAGCTAACCTCGGCACTGCCATCTCAGCGCGAGCGCAGGCCACGAGCTAACCTCGGCACTGCCATCTCAGCGAGAGCAGCCACGCGCTAACCCTCGACACTGCAATCTCAGCCACACGCTAACCCTCGACACTGCAATCTCAGCCACACGCTAACCCTCGGCACTGCAATCTCAGCCACACACTAACCCTCGGCACTGCAAAGCACTGATACAAATACTACATCCGAAACATCCCCTGATCCCAATGCAGCAGGGCTTTCTGTGCATATCAGGCCAAGACATGGGCCGCATGGAGCATTGCTTAGTGGGTCCCACCATGTACGAGAACCGTCACACTGCCCCCTTAGATGTACAGAGATCACACTTTATGTATCTATTTCCTGGCTTGCAGTGTGTAATGGGAGATCTAGTTATCAGCATCTGGAAAATCCTATATAAATGAGATGTTTCAGATGCTGTTAAACCATCAATATGGAACTTCAGAAAATGCCATCATTATCCTGAAAGTCCCAGTAATGAGGCATTGGCCTGAAATAGGACCCAGACCTAGCTATAAATCCCTCTCCGAAACAGGCTCCTTGAATTTCAGTGACGTTCATCCCCTTGTCTATTTATACCCAGTGCTGGGATGGGTTGCCGTCCGTCTGCATGTTTCCTCCATCTCTCCGCCCTGATTACTGACTGCATGGTCACAGACATTACTGCCCAGTCATAAAGACTAGTATGCGATGGGGGGGGTGCGCTGCTTGGTGTAAACATAGAAAGGGGTCCATCACAGGTCTGCTGCTTCTGCGGATGAGCATAGCTCAGAGTTGGGCCAATTTCTACCCAGAATTGGCAAATAAGCATAAGAGGCATAATATGCTATATGTGTATACAGTTAGAGTGGCACTATCCAGCACTAAGGCTGGGTACATACTATGCCACGCCTGGCCAACCTGTGGCACTGCTGCTGTTGTAAAACTCCAATACCCATAATGCCCTAATCGTTTTGCAGTTGGGGCATGCCGGGACGTATATAGTTGGAGAGTCACAGGATGGTAAAGGCCGCAGTATGCAGTTAATGAAGGACGTATAACTAACTGCAACTGTCCACTGTGTACAGACGACATGTTAACAACGTCACTCCCAGACCTATCAGGTTGGCCCAGGAGCAACGCCATACCCTCCAACATGACCCATGACCTGTTCCTGGACTTCCCTGCCAGTGGCAGTTAGAGGTTGGACTCCAGCACAGTCCAAAATTCAAAGAGGGGGGTCACATCAACTGCCAGTGAGTCCAGGGCAGTGATGTTTGGTGTGGCAGTAGGTGTGGCTCCCCTTTTTGAATTTTGGACTTTGCTGCAGCCCCAACTCTGCAACTGCCAATGGCAGGGAAGTCCAGGAACAGGGCATTTTGTATCTAATGGAATGGGTCATGTTGGAGGGTATGCAACACATGTGAATATACCGGTACATCTACCTGTATGTATGGCTGACCTGTGGCCCAGGAGCATAGCCGATGCAGATATACCAGTACCATCTGCCTATATGTATGGCTAACCTGTCAAGACGCTGAATCTATCAAACCTGTTGCATAATCACTAACAAATAGTAGAATAAAGGAGGTGGCAGAACACACCAGCTGACGCACAAGATCTATGGTAGTTTTGCATCACCAAGCGTCTAACATTCGCTCCCGATGTGCCCGGACGCTGGTACACCTATTATGTTACCTGGTATCCCTAGGTGCTGCAGTGTAATAAACAGTGCAGCCTCATTAAACATTTTGTTGTTTTGATTGGATAGTGTTATGCTGTGATGCAATTAATGGGATTTGCTGAAATAACAAATTGTTTGTAGAGATTGCATTATGCGGCTAATCCAATCACACTCATCCCAGCGGCCACCATAAACCTGGCTCATTACCCAGGAATTCTCCCAGCGTAGCCCGATACACACAAGTGAGGCTGCGGCTGGGGTCAGCGGCAGACTCTGGGAATGGGGTGCAAACTAGGAGACTAGAGAGAGAAAGGATGTTTATAGGAAGGCAGCAAGACGCCGGGTCGGTCATATTCAACCTCTACTGGAAGGCAAAACAAACCAGTGTGACGGCTGCCAATTACAGCCACAGGGGGTAGAGCACGCAAGAAAGTCATATGAATTAGATTCTCTAGAACAATTACACACCCCCCCCCCCCCCCCGCATGCCATCCACAAATTGCAGTTGCAGATACCGGTGTGTAGAAGGGCTTCCAATCTATTTTTACCAGTCAGTGAATTGGTCATGAGTAGGGAAGCCGATCCCGGGGCATTTTTTCATTCCCGGAAATCGGGGTTAAAAAATGCTCAATCACCGGGATTCCAGGGATCCAGACATTGCCTTTCCTAATAAAAAGAAAAAAATGCCCCGGCCTCCCAGCATATTTACCTGCACCGGGAGAAGTGCTGGCGGAGCCGGGCGGGGAGCGTTGCGGAGATGTGTCACTGTCTGGTGGGCGGCTGGAGCAGGGCCGGGGAGCAAAAGGCTGTGGGCGGATCAACTGTTCGGCCTGCAGCGTGACCTCCGACCGCCACGCTGCTCAGAGCCGCAGGCCGGGCATCGGGAACTGCTGGGCAGCGTCTGAGCGAGTGTTCAGACGCTGGCCGACATTAGACTGCGCACGAGCAGTCTAATCCCGGGATTGGAAACCCCTATCCTGGTATTGAAATCCCAGTGTTTTTGGGGCCAAATCCGGGGATCCAACAGATTCTGACCCTGGGATTGGCCACCCTAGTCATGAGATAAAGGCCCTTCCTGCACCAATATACAAAGGCTCTTCCATACGAAATAGACCACCCACGTCCACGGGCGCAGTCCTTACTATGTTGTCTCTGGTTGAATCAGAACATCATAGACTGGATCGCTCAGTGTGTATCCCCAATATGCCCTCCCCTGCTGTCATTGGCTTACAGTCTGATAAGGCCGCGGACAGGTAGTCACTAGAAACTGCTCACTTGGTTGCACCAACATTGCTCTGGACTCACCCAGTCACATTCATCTATAGGAATGAGGTCACCGTACCTGTGTCCGGGACATCTGTGGGCCTCATAATTCGGCGGATCTGTTCCATGGACTGGAGATCGGGGGAGAGCCCTGGAGGGAGGAAAGCAGTCATTACATATAGACTACAAGACATGTTTAGGTGCACATAGGAAACTTCATTATAGCATTTGTAATGGCTGATATTCCCAAGGACAAATAGTGATCCCGACCAGGGTCTCTGCCAGATGATGAAGTGGTGTCAGGTCCCCGGGGACAAGGGAAGGCTACAAATAGTACAGCTACTAATGCTTGTGAGTTGGCACCAGTGCCCAGCGCTGGATACAGCATTAGTCACCCTGCTAGCAGGTGGTGATGAGCAGCGATAATGACAGAGCAACGAACATTGGGGATATAGAGGGAAAAAAACAGCTTATCAAACGGTATTAAATACTGGTTGTACTTTCCATCAGCAGTCACCTATGAACAGGCATATAGAGAGGTCAAACTGCAGCCGACACCTACATGGACCGTAAGACACCAGAACAGGCACATAGAGAGGTCACACTATAGCCGACACCTACATGGACCGTAAGACACCAGAACAGGCACATAGATAGGTCACACTATAGCCGACACCTACATGGACCGTAAGACACCAGAACAGGCACATAGAGAGGTCACACTATAGCCGACACCTACATGGACCGTAAGACACCAGAACAGGCACATAGAGAGGTCACACTATAGCCGACACCTACATGGACCGTAAGACACCAGAACAGGCACATAGAGAGGTCACACTATAGCCGACACCTACATGGACCGTAAGACACCAGAACAGGCACATAGAGAGGTCACACTATAGCCGACACCTACATGGACCGTAAGACACCAGAACAGGCACATAGAGAGGTCACACTATAGCCGACACCTACATGGACCGTAAGACACCAGAACAGGCACATAGATAGGTCACACTATAGCCGACACCTACATGGACCGTAAGACACCAGAACAGGCACATAGAGAGGTCAAACTGCAGCCGACACCTACATGGACCGTAAGACACCAGAACAGGCACATAGAGAGGTCACACTATAGCCGACACCTACATGGACCGTAAGACACCAGAACAGACACATAGAGAGGTCAAACTGCAGCCGACACCTACATGGACCGTAAGACACCAGAACAGGCACATAGAGAGGTCACACTATAGCCGACACCTACATGGACCGTAAGACACCAGTAAATTCCACGTCCCAGAGCAGCCGACTGACATATAGCCATGCTGAATACATACGCATATAGTGAGATGTGGCAGAGTAGGGCGCCACACCTTGCCTAATTTTACAATGACAAAAATGACAATGACAACAATGACGTCCTCTGCCACCTCCACACGTGTGCCGCAATGCCCATGTGGGGGAAAACTTGCACAAGTGCATGACATCTATTCAGTGTTAGGAGAGCATGGGCAAAGTCCAAAATCTCTGTGTTGGGCGTGCCCCCAAAAGATACAAATATAAGGCCATGTTCCCTATTTTACCAAACAACGCCCTGTTCACCCTAACGTGGGCACAGAGCATTGCCAAACACCCCTCCACCTTTATTTATATCACGGATCCCACTCCACAGGTCTGTTAGAACTACCTGAGATCAGGCGTTCGCTCTACATAACACAATGACCGCAAACTGTTCTACTGAGGATGAGGGAAGACCAGTCCCTGCGCACACACATCTCTGGCCCCTGCACAGGCTCAGAAGGCTTCTGTGATGGGAGGCTCTGATTAGCACAGTACTATAATTCAGCAGGGCACTCCGTTCCCTCATATCATACGCAGTAAGCTCCCGGAAGCTCTCCAGCACACCCTAGCATTAACACACGGCCTTGAGTAAGAAAAAAAATCAATTGGTCAAATGAATGATTTGCTGCAATCACCATGAATCACGCAATGGTGGCTAATGTATAACTGTGTGGCCATTTCCATCTGCTATACAGTAATGTTTCTCCAGGCGGCTGGAAGATCACCGCTTACACAATCTGCGAGCATTTGTCATACGGTGGCTCGCTGACCGGTTCCTGTGTAACCAGAATGCACCTCAGCCAGCCACATAAGATGCAGGCAATGGATGCTACAACGGAAAAGTGTGTGTGTATGTAACAATCATTCCATGATATATGACATGACATGATTGTGATTTAGGGGGGGGGGGGGTGTGTGTGTGTGTGTGTGTGTGTTCAATCTTGCGGAATGAGACACTCAATAGACTGCATTCAACTCTGTTTATTTTCTACAAAAACCAACGCTATTTCGCCATGGACCGGCCATTGAATAACCGCCTTATCCTCACTCATTCTGTCCCATTAGGTGCTAGACATTTTTTCCTTGCACACTACTGTAACCGTTTTACAAACTGTCCCCCTTGTGCGTTCTGTGGTGTGAAGAGTTATGTCAGTAGAAGACCTAGCATGAAATCATCGAGCACGAGACCGTACTTTTGGAACCGGTCTAGCAGGTCCATTCGCACACAGTGTCCCAGTAACCGGATGTAGGAGGCAAAACATAACACATAAAACAAACTATTTACCTAAAAGAGATACACACAACATAAAGGAATAGCCATCTCTGGAATCCACACTGCGATACCCTGCACTTGTGCATCAGACAGGAAGGATTCCAGTGCTTTCCCCAGCTCCGATATAAATACCAACCTAGAGTTTAAATACCGATCAGTGTTTATCTCCAGGGCTGCACTAAGGGCCTTATTCTGGTTGACTTATTTCTAGTATGTCAGCTGTCCGCCCCCCTGCACGTGCGTCACGGATGCATTAGCATGTGTAAGCCTATGAAACGCTGGTCGTTCACATATGCTAATGACCTAGGCCGGCTCCCCGCTTGCAAGGCTGGGCGCGTGCACCCGGCAAAACATCGGTCCCTATGCGAACGAGCGGCCTCTGCGAATGAACCAGAATAAGAGCCTAAATGTGATGTTACGGGTAATTATCTGCTCTGGCCAGATCAACTGTTAAATGACATTATCCAACCAATCAGCTTTCACCTGCCCAGTACAAGTAGGTAAATTAGGGAAGACTCATTTCAGTGACGCAATCTATTAGATCGCACCCGATCTCCCGTCTGTAGTGATGGGAGATCGCGGGGATTTATTCAATTGATTTTTCTTTATGGTCGGATTTCGCCGTGCATAGAGGCTAAACCTGACTAAAGTAATGGGTGCGCCGTAAAAAGTGCCATTTGAGTGCTTAAATTGGTGGCTTTTCACGCATTTCAGCTAAAAGAAACCCATGTAATGGCCCGGATGGCCTACGCAACATACTTCCTACCACCATCCCTACCTCCGTGGCAGCAGAAAATCTTCTCATCTACAATGGCGGCAATAGGGAGGCAATTGAAGCAGTCAGTGAAAGTCTTCCACAGCTTTATGTTAAACCTCCGTTTGCCTAGAGAACACGGGAGAGGGTGAAAAAGGTCAGACACACAGAACATGAAGATACAAAACATTATCGCGCAGTATGGAAACAGAAGCTGGATACACACCAAGATATTTGTTAACCAAATAGCGCCTCCCCCCCACCCCGCTTACTCAATGCTGCCGTTTCTGACAGCATTGAAGGCAGTTTCTGACAAAACAGATCAGATTTTAAAACAAGTCGGATCGGTTTAGTTGGAAAGTGCCGCGGATTGGCAAATTCACCGCCGTTTTCCGACAATCTGCAGCAGTTTTTGCCAAACCTCGGACTTGACGACGCTCGGAATATTGAATTCCAACCATCTAGTTCCTGTCGAGCGGGATGACAACCGCCTGGGATTCTGAATGTCAGGATGTTCCGACAGTCGGAATCCCATATTGACTGCCCCCTATATCGTTAATGAATGACCATCTGAAAATGCAGTCAAAATTTGATTAGATTGCGAGAGATTCTGGGGTCTGGGTGATGTCACGGGACAGTGTTAGTCAGTGTGTATTCGCACGGTGTGTACCCAGCTTTACACTGGCAGTTATAAAACGTTATTGGAGAACTTTTAGGTTTCAGAAACTTCTATTGTTCTGTATGAAAGCTCCCGAGAGTGTACACGATGGGGCGGAGACTCACACTCATCATAGAAGCCGTAGATACGGTTGATGCTCGCACACTCGTGATTCCCTCTGAGAAGGAAGAAGTTCTCTGGGTATTTTATCTTGTAGGCCAGCAGCAGGCAGATTGTTTCCAAGGACTGTTTCCCTCTGTCCACATAATCCCCCAGGAAGAGGTAATTAGCTTCTGGAGGAAAGCCCCCGTATTCAAACAACCGGAGCAAATCCGTGTACTGCCCGTGGATGTCACCTGTGAGGACAGAAATAAAGTTTAGATTATGAACACAATAAATGTATATATGCAGTTTACACTGGAAGCAGTGCTGGCCTGCCACCTGTTCCCTCAATATCACTGCATGTAGTGGGTGTAATGCGTAGTGCTACTAACATATCAAAGTCTGTATTATACATAAAATACCCAGTGTTTATACTTCACATGCCCATCATGCTTTGCTTCACCCATCACACAGGCTGCCAAGTAAGGAGGGTGGAGCTTCTCTAACTGAGCAGCCAGAGAGTGACTGACAGTTTTGTAGACCTACACAGAATGGATTGGTGGATGCATAGACAGAGGCAGGGACCAATGATGTCACAGCAGCTTTATGACTTGCATCACACCGCACTGTCCTAGAGGTGTGGGAGAAGTAGTTGTGCCTGCAATGGGCGGGAGTTAATACTTTTATTATTTAGGAATGCTGAGGTGGAAGACTGAAACTACATATATACTGATACAAATCAGCAAGTGTTCCACCTCCATACCCCGGGCTGAGGTCAGCCTGCTATAAGCAATGTATTCCTGACCCTCTCGTATATACAGCTTCTGCTGGCTGACAACTTACCACAAATCTTTAGTGGGGCTTCCAATTCCAACAGGATGGGCTGGCTGAGGAAGATTTCCCGGGATTTTATGCAGAGTCCCCGGACTTCTGCTTCCGTCATTTGCACAATCTTCCCCGGGCGGCATCCTCGCACTGCAACAGAAGATTGGGACAGTGACACGGCAGCTCATTTGGTGTCATCCTCCTGCCGAGCGACAGTCCTGGCTGGGTGAGCAGCAGTGGACAAATCAGACAGTCGGATTTGGCCGCTGATTGAATAGGTAGTGTCTGATCCATTTCCACAAAGGGATCCGACACTAAGACGATGGACAGAGAAAGGAATGTCTCTGTGTGGCGCACCAGAGAAGAAGGATTACATAAAATATAGCTTTTAATTTATTATTTTCTAAAAAGGAGCGAAATAAAAACACAAATTGACACATACATACACAAACATGTATTTAAAACGGGATAAAGCTATCCCTGCAACGTGAGACCCCACTGTTGCCTGTACCTTCCAAATAATATTTATAATTTTAATATGACAATTTTTCAAAATAAATGCTTGGTTTTATACTGTTGTCTGTTTTTTACACATGGGCATTGGTGGTTCGCAAATATGTTTCTCTGTAGTGGGTATCACAGTTTATTTAGTTGACACTCACTGTGTCAGTAAGTCAGTAAATCTGATTATTTTTATTCCTCTGTGATATATCGAGGTGATAGAGAATTTTTACAGTCACTGGCCGTGATTTTAATAATGTGTTCGGGGTTTTGACATATATACGTCCCCCGTAATGCTGCTGCTGAGGAACGAGACCCGAAGCAGACAGTGGTCTGTCTTCTGTATCTCGTCTCCAACGCAGTTTCTAATAGCCGCCAGAGACTTATCACGAAGGCTGCAAACGCCGGGGAACGGATACCACCGGGTGTGCGCCTAAGTTAGCTGGGCACAGAGGTCGCGGTCACGGACGTCAAGTGCCGCGCCTCTGGTTCAGCTACTACAGAGTGCGATGCACCACTTAGATACTATGCCCTATCTAAACAGATCAAAATGCATTCAAATTGGGGAAGGGAACAGGGGGTCACACGGAGTGTTTGGTCAGCGCACGCTTCGCTGGGGAGCTTCGTCAGGACCAACCTGGAGGGGTGGCCGGAAGCTGTTTAAATACCTGTGCCACTCATGAATATGCATGATTGGTTCATCAGGTGAAATTAACCACTCGCACCTGTGTGCGATGTCACACCTTTATATGCAATGGTCTATTTTTGTATCATTTCATTATCTCAGGGGTATGCAATCCCAGAGGCGTATGATTTGCTAAGGATCCTTTCCCGCATCAGTACACAGGAAATAAAATGAAATAAGATACAATGGATATCTCCCAAAGAATCTCTTGATTGTTGTATTGTCTATTTGCGTACACACCGGGCAATTTCGGCCTAGGGTACATACCAGGTGATTCCCATTTTGTGCACACACCATGCGATTGCTTCCGATAGTACTTTGCATGATTGGTTCATCAGGTGAAATTAACCACTCGCACCTGTGTGCGATGTCACACCTTTATAGGCAATGGTCTATTTTTGTATCATTTCATTATCTCAGGGGTATGCAATCCCAGAGGCGTATGATTTGCTAAGGATCCTTTCCCGCATCAGTACACAGGAAATAAAATGAAATAAGATACAATGGATATCTCCCAAAGAATCTCTTGATTGTTGTATTGTCTATTTGCGTACACACCGGGCAATTAAAATGGGAATCACCTGGTATGTACCCTAGGCCGAAATTGCCCGGTGTGTACGCAAATAGACAATACAACAATCAAGAGGTTCTTTGGGAGATATCCATTGTATCTTATTTCATTTTATTTCCTGTGTACTGATGCGGGAAAGGATCCTTAGCAAATCATACGCCTCTGGGATTGCATACCCCTGAGATAATGAAATGATACAAAAATAGACCATTGCATATAAAGGTGTGACATCGCACACAGGTGCGAGTGGTTAATTTCACCTGATGAACCAATCATGCATATTCATGAGTGGCACAGGTATTTAAACAGCTTCCGGCCACCCCTCCAGGTTGGTCCTGACGAAGCTCCCCAGCGAAGCGTGCACTGACCAAACACTCCGTGTGACCCCCTGTTCCCTTCCCCAATTTGAATGCATTTTGATCTGTTTAGATAGGGCATAGTATCTAAGTGGTGCATCGCACTCTGTAGTAGCTGAACCAGAGGCGCGGCACTTGACGTCCGTGACCTCTGTGCCCAGCTAACTTAGGCGCACACCCGGTGGTATCCGTTCCCCGGCGTTTGCAGCCTTCGTGATAAGTCTCTGGCGGCTATTAGAAACTGCGTCGGAGACGAGATACAGAAGACAGACCACTGTCTGCTTCGGGTCTCGTTCCTCAGCAGCAGCATTACGGGGGACGTATATATGTCAAAACCCCGAACACATTATTAAAATCACGGCCAGTGACTGTAAAAATTCTCTACCACCTCGATATATCACAGAGGAATAAAAATAATCAGATTTACTGACTTACTGACACAGTGAGTGTCAACTAAATAAACTGTGATACCCACTACAGAGAAACATATTTGCGAACCACCAATGCCCATGTGTAAAAAACAGACAACAGTATAAAACCAAGCATTTATTTTGAAAAATTGTCATATTAAAATTATAAATATTATTTGGAAGGTACAGGCAACAGTGGGGTCTCACGTTGCAGGGATAGCTTTATCCCGTTTTAAATACATGTTTGTGTATGTATGTGTCAATTTGTGTTTTTATTTCGCTCCTTTTTAGAAAATAATAAATTAAAAGCTATATTTTATGTAATCCTTCTTCTCTGGTGCGCCACACAGAGACATTCCTTTCTATGTCCATCGTCTTTCTGCCATTATCTGATGTCCAGTGGCAGCACACCCTCCTGGTAGTATCCATAATAGATTGTATTATATCACAACTGAGGGGTCATACATCTCATTTCCGAAATTCTTTCCAGTGAGATTGGTCCCTGCTTGTCTTTGGGATCCGACACTAACTGAATATACCCCATTGTGTCACGGGGTGGAGCACACAGACGTCACCCTATCCCAGACGAGAACACCAGATGCACATTGGATACAAGTGCTTAAATGTAAAATATGAAAGTCAGCACCAAGCCTGCAACAGTGCAAGATTTAATATTCCTATATTAATAGGCCGGAATCTACAACATTTCCCTCTGATATTAAGCTGACCCTATGAGAGAGGGTTTACCGCAATATAACTCCTACACAAGGGGTAGTAACCCACAAGTGAATGTCAGCAGGTCGCCTGGGCTACATCGCCCCCTCTGCACACACAGCTCTCAGCACTGGCGGACTATTTTTAGACACTGGGAAGATCTGGCAGACACCCAGCTGCCTATGAATCTCCCCATCAGAATGGAAGGAAGGTTATGGGGATGACGTCACATGCCCAATACCCCGGGACTGAGGTGGAGGACACTGCTGTCGCACAAGGAGAGCTTACACCTGTGTTTGATGGCAGTCTGGGGGATTAATCAGTTCTGTGACAGGGACAAATGCAGAGGACACAGAGGATCTGATGGCTCAAGACAGGTTGTACAGCAGAATGAAACAAATCGCTTAACAGGATGTACACAGCGCTCTTAACCCCTGACTCACTGGGGCTGCATGCGCATGAGGAACCGCAGCCAATCAGCAGGTAGCACTAACTTGCTTCAAGTTTACATAGAAAGCAATTGGCTGCGGTGGCCAAGTGTAAGTGTTTCACACAAAGGCAGGGATAGCAAATTGTGTCTCAAGGGTCCCTGCGTCTTTACATGGGCAGATACAAACACACAAGCAATACGTTCATAGGGAGGAAACAAGTTACTGTAAGGAGCTATTCATTTAGCTGCCTGCAACTAGCCAATGGCCACCATTAAGTACTTCCTCAGGGCTAGTCCTGGATGGCTAACCAAACCGCTATGGTCACTTTACCTGCGCGGCCGAGGTCAGAGAACTGAATTCCCCCTAAGCCTCCTGTAAGTGGATCAGTATTTAGCAAAGTGCAGTAATGCAGACAAAACCCTCTAAATTTAGGGTGAAATGTAATCAAAGGGAGAAGCTGCAAACATTCAGCCTTAACACTGTATATTCTATGGGGGGGGGGGGGGGGGGGATATTGGGCTCCTTATCTGCAGCTTAGTATGGGAGAACCAGACCATCTCTACCAGCGGGTGGGGGGCTGATCGCTCAAATAGCTCCCGTCAATTTAGGCAGGATAGAGAAACAACCTCACCGCCCCTTCCCCTCCGTAGTTAGCGCAGTTCCCCAGTCTCTACACCAGAGGAAGGATAGGCAGGATCAGGAAGATAAAAAGGAGGAATTAAGACCTCACCTGGTATAATGAGGCATTAAGTGGAAGATGTGATTCCAGTATTATAGCAGCAGAGGACACACACTGGGGTCTAGTTGAACAAGTGCATTAACAGACGTTCAGGTTGAACGCGGAGAATGAGACTAAAACATTGGAGACCAGGAAGAACGATGGGGTACAGATGGCAAAACACTCTCCCTTAGATCAATGATGTTTAAAAGATCTTCAGACCCCGAGTAGGACCAGCAGGTACACTACATATACCACCATCATCCCCCACACATACACACATTTAGAGACCCCCTAGCATTACAATAATGCCCATGTTTATAGTTTTCTTAGCAGCCTCCTTAATTAGCAATTAACTTGATAAGAGATGCGCAGTTAAACCTCTCGCTATATACACAGTTCCCACATTTCTACAAGCTTCTGTCACTAACTGGGAATGACTGGAAATAATCCATACGATGGTGAATAAGATGCCATACTGGAAGGATAGTGCATTATATCGTACCATGTGTATCCGATGTACGGTGCACCCTCCCGCAGTTCGTATGGGAGGGAGCTGCTCGGATAAACATGTAACGCAATTCTAGCCAGAAAGTGTACAATAGTACAGCGTAGAACAGCTGTAACGTCATATCGTATTCCAGACGTTCCTGGGAAATCGTATACGATATTGTACGAAGAACGAATCGTACCATGTGTATGCACCTTAGCTTTAATGTAGCCAATAGCTGGGGGAACAAATCCATGCAATGATCACCCAGGACTGGGAGCTCAATAATGGCTAACACATGCTTTCAGCATTACATGCCACGCACACGGTCTCATACAACTAAAAAACCCCCCCATCTATGCTGGAAGAGGCATGATCTGCAACCAGAATAATTAAAAGTCCCCAGGCCAATAATGCAGCATGTTACTAGGGATGTGCAGATCCGGTTTTACCCGGATCTCAAAACAGGCTCTTACTGACTATCTGTAAGGTTTTGAAGCCAAACCATGTGACAGCTAATGGCTAATAAGATCCCGTTTTGAGATCCGGATCTGCACATCCCTACATGTTACTAGCTGAAAAACCATCTCCGCAAGCAGCCCGTGTCCAATCTGTACACCCATGCCGAGAGGCGACCGCCAGCAGCGAGTGGGGGTGACGGGGGTGCTTTATAGAAGTGATGGGGAGAGAAGACACAAAAAGCCACTATTCGCAGCAATACCTTTAATAGACAACAAATTTCCCAGCTTAAGGTTCTTTACAACCATCTTAAAAGTACAAGATAACAGCACCCACAAATAAAAGTTGTGTTTTGGGTGGCATTCAGAGTCTTGTGGCCCAGTGTTCCCTGCCAGCAGAGAATGCTTGCGAAGACTGCCTGGAACAGGCACGTGACAGGAGCAGGGCTGAGGCCTTGTAAGAATGTCCAGGGAGCTGCCTACCCAGGAGCAAAGATCAATCATCTCAGGTCACAGACTTCAGAACCATTAAACAAGGCCACACAGGCTTTATGCCATCCCCGTTTCAGTCTGGCTGAGCAGCAGAGACCCACTGCTTCTTCCACTACGCATCACCCACTCAGGACAGCAAAACCAACAGGGACTGTGACTGCAGACATACTGTAGATCAGTAAATAACTCAATCACTTCAAAACAGGGTTGGCAGGTTTAGACTGAACTGGGCGACACTACAGAAGGTAACCATACATTCGGCCGACACAGATAATAGGTCAACATGGGTTTTTCACAATTTTTTGGGAGCAGACAGGCGGTATTTCATGCCCTACCATCCACTAGGGCGTAGAAGGAGAATATAATAATGTGCTGAGTGTAGTGAGGCACCGTGGCCGAAGCATGGCGAACGCCATGTCAACATTTGCTACACAAGAGTGAAAAACCCATATCGACCTTTTTACCCTGTCAACCTTTTGTCTGTGTCAACCTACATAATGGCATCATAATGATCCATAACCCAAAGGAGTGGGGGCTAGTATGAAACTCCAGCACCAACAGACACAGCCTGGGTTACAGCATTAATGGGTCAACTGTATCTGCTTCTACCTCTGACTATAAGGCATGGACCCCACATCCTTGGCTACTCAAGGAGCACCTTACATACAGTTAGAGTCATGGGAACACGATCCAGATGAGTAGTGTCATACAGGCAATGCTGCCACATCTATCACAGCTTCTGTAAGGGGCGATTCATTCCTACGCGATGGCAGGGATTATTTCATTCTGAAACTGAACATGCAAGGTTTGCCTAGCAACAGGTGTGTGCAGGAAAACCTGCAATGGACAACCTATTATGAGTGGCTGATGTGTGCCGTCGAGCTTCACAGCGATGTTTGGCGGCACGCCGCACTGAACAGGACCTATATAGCCCGGACCAGCGTTCCATCTGAAATGTCCCTTTTTAATACTGCCCAAAACCATTCCTCTACATCTGGATACAACCCGACCTTACTACCGTCACTATAACAAGCACATGACCATTGATGTGGATCGTAGTTTCCAGAGTCTTCCTCAATATATATTTTTCATGCCCAGAAAGAGGGGAGAGGGAGGGAAAAAAAAAAAAAAAAAAAAAAAAAAAAAAAAATCGGGAAATGTCATTTTATTTGCATGGATTATCTCATTGCATGGATACAAAACGACTGTACACTTGAATGTGTCCAGGAAATATACAGGCATAATCCAGCCACCGCGACAAAAACAGACAATTGCGGGTCGACTGGGGAACGTGAGCATTGCCTACTGCAGAGCTGGGAAAGGTTACAAGTGTCAGGTCATTTGCTTTCAGCCGGTGTCTGGGCTTCAGTCTGCATTTACACTGTATGAAATAATAGCTTCCAGCACCTTCTGTTACCAGCGGCTGCAGCGTTCCTTCTACACCGGTCATTACAGCAGCTGCTCTGGCCCCAGATAAGGATTTACTGCCTTATGATTTACTCCATGGGGACTCATCTAGTTACAGGCGAGAACCAGCCGCAGCCTCTGATCAACAATGGCTCGGTGGGACAGCAATAACCAAGGTGTGGAAATCCCTTATTAGAGCACCATACAACATAGCCACTTCTTTACAGCTGTAAAGTATACAGTGGAGGAAGTCCATCTTGGTATTCCTTTATACGGGTGATGTGAGGGAATAGGATCCATACAATACACATAAAAGGGGAAGTTACGCATTAGCACTTTGAAGAGATTTGTGAGAAATGGTGACTAGTATGACAGCCTAGCCCGAGCAGCATTGCCAGAGGACAGACTAAACCAGTCTGGCGTAATTGTCGGATGCTCTGATCGGCCGCACAACCAGATTTGGTGTCCATAGCGGGTGCGCATCCGCCAACCAGTTCCAATCAACATCCAATAGCAATTGCCATAAACAGTCAAATGACACATCATAATCGGAGGGCAATCAGACCAAGAAGACCTAAATAACCACTTGGAACTTCTATTAGAGGACGGTGGTCAAACACAGGTTAATACTTTGCAGATTTGGCGGTACTCTTTACCTAGAAGGGCGCCCGTTAGACGCATCGCGTCTGTCGCATCGCATGCGACCAAAATAAAAGCATTCGATGCGACCGACGCCCGCGATTTCCCATAGGGAACAATGTTAAATGTCCCAATTGACCCGATTTTCCAGAGGAAACAATGTTAAATGGGCCACAGAGGCCAAATAGGCACCTTGAAGTGTGAAATGGCCCCCCAATTGTTAACGCCACCCCACGATCAACGCCAACCCGAAGCGTGGCGAGCAGCGGCGGTACGCGTCCTACGACCTTTACATACCATCACTATCCACGTCGGCGTGGAGAATAGAAAGTGCGGCGAGCGCAGCGAGCCCGAAGCGTGGCGAGCGCAGCGAGCCCCGCGAGGGGACGCGGACAGCTGTGAAGCCCGCGAGGGGACGCGTATACCTGTGAACGTGTCCGCGTGCGCTCGCCACGCTTCGGGCACGGTGGCTCGCTGCGCTCGCCACACTTTCTATTCTAAACTTCCCGCCGACGCCAGAAGTGAGTTCCATAGAGTCGGAGCCGCATGGCTAAAAGCTCCACCCCCAGATGAATTATGGGAGACTCTAGGTATTGCTACAAGTCCAGTGGCCAACCCCACTTGGATCCAACCTTACATTTCTGTCTACATATCCTTGTTACCTCTAGGATTATAGAAATGGACTGCAGGTGTACATCAGAGAGATTAGTGAGTGGCCAGGACAGGATTATGTACGATGAACAGGGGTCATCAGTAAAATGAGGAAGGACTCAGACACCCGGAGATAGGAAGAGTGGACAATGGAGGAGTCTGGGAAATGCAGGTTCAGCAATAAGATTCGGCTTCAGTCTACAGTCTGTAAACGCTCAGAACCCTCGTCTAGGAAACATTTACAACGTTGTACAAGCTGCAGAACTTTCATTTGTTTTCCTTCTGTAGCCTGATCATATAGGCAGCTCTTATCTTCAGAGATAAGACCTAAGCAGAGAATTTATGCTCTCGCTAGAACCCAATACTCAGCACCATCACTATCCACTCAGTCTCCATGCCATTGATCCCCTTTCTAATCCTCTTACCAGGTCTCATACATACCAACCCCCCCCCCCCCCCCCCCCCGTTATCATCATAATGGACTCCCTCAGCCTCCACAACTGGTCATTATTTACCCACCCCCAACCTTAACCCCATCATACAGTCTCCATATTCTCCTGTCTCACACTTGCTCCCCCCTGTGATCTGTGGGTGTAAGATACCAGTGCTTATTACAGGGCTTTTAATAGTGTCCCAAGCATAGCGAGCCACGTGACTGACCAGGTCTCTGTGTCCATGTCGACCTAGTAATCGATCACGTCCCCGTCGATCTAACATTCGCATATAACTTTTGTTACTTAATCTAGATGCTGTCTACCATCTTTATGTATCTAGCTAAATGCGTTCGACCACATCATTGTCCATCTAGACTCAATTGATCTGCTACACCCGCACCTTCCCAATGCACCGTTCCTATAGGATCCCAGATAACCCAAATCACAACATTTGTTATGCGATCTACAGGTCAGAACGAATCCCGTTGGCCCAAGGAAATGTCAGACCTGTTTCATCATCTGTAGCCATCCTGATTTTTGTGATTTGCTTTCTTCTTTTTAGATTAACTTCTGATTTCTGAAATTGCCAGGTAATTCCTACGTCCTACATGGAGATTGATCTGTAAAGTGGTATATAGTAAGGTGGGCGGGATGTTTGAGAACATTACTTCTTCCAGCTGGGATAACGCGCTGCCTGCAAACGTCCTGCTTAACATTCATTGGGTTTGTGTTGTAACAGCAGCAGCTTAATCAGCGCACGAGAGACTGTAAATTCCCCTAAATGGCAGGAAATGCACGGTACATGGCAGGCCTGGGAACAATGAGCTATTCACAGGCACTTCAATGGGAACTAGTTACATAGCAACATTACCAGCGTATTCCCTGGGGCGAGTCACCTTTACCTAATATACATACGGGGCATGCAGCAATATTACATAACTGTTATACGCATCGTCCAGGCCCACCTTCCGCTTACCGATCACTGCCGCCATCAAGTTCAAAGGATATCCATGCTTAGGAACAGGTGAATTAATTAGTATCTCATTCAGTTTAAGATCTTTGCACAAGCAGGGATGTTCCCAAAACTTGGACTGTTGGGGCGTCTGAGGACCACATTTGCCAATAAAAGTCCTAGATCAAACCTTAGGGTACGGTGTGAGCTCAGCTTTCTAAAAACAGCATTTGCCTACACCTAAAGACTACTCCCTCTACCTGCAGCAGTGCTCGTTAAAAACCGGGGGGCCAGGTCGCGATGGTGACCAGATTCTGCTTCCTGGTGACCAGGAAGCAGATTGTGACGGGCAGAGTGGCGCACAACCCACCCGGCTGTATCAGAGCAGGTCTGCAGTGCGGCTATTTCCAATCTCAAGATGCTTTGCGAGCGAATCGGAGTTTGTGGTTCGGGAGCTCCTGATTGGCTCGCGAGCCACCTCGATTTTTTTTAAATTGCCACACGCCTGTTCCAGTTATTGAGCATGGTAACTGTGGGGAGGCTCTTCCCGGCTGTTCCAGTTATTGAGCATGGTAACGGTGGGGAGAGAGGGGTAATCCATGTAGGTAAGCTGAACTTTTGTGTCTGGCTCCTACACTTTCACTCTGGATCATATATATATTTTTTTTTAATGGTCGAGTCCTGACCTACAGTAACAGAACCGCAGGGGTCTCGCAGACACTGAGGCTGCAGTCACTTCTACTGGGCTGGAGAGTTACTGTACAAACATAAAACAGGTGTTAAGGGTTAAAATGCATCTGAACAAGGGCGCAAATCCCACACAACACTCATGTTACTGAGTACAAAATGATTTTTTTTTCCTTTTAAATCAGAGCCTGACAAAGCCAGATATTACCTTGTTCAAGGCCAGAAGTGTTTCCACGTGTTTACCTGCATCCCTGGAATTATGTTTTCCATTGCGTTGTTGTGAGTCAGAGCCACTGGAACACAACGTTCCCAATAACGCACAAAAGCAGAAAACGCAGATACAGAAGTTGGTTGAAAGACTTTGTTTCCACAGTTATTAGCGCCAGTCCATACGAACCCTCAATATCAATACATTTGCCATATACTGTAACGCAGAGGGAAGTAATTCACTGTTCTGGGTGTGAGCCGCGGTACGGCGTGACTGGTAGGTGTCCGGCACATGGGACCACAAACTTCTATTAGCCGGAGAATCCATCTGTAATGACAGGGCCCATAGAACGGGCTAAACGCACAAAGCGTTCTAGTTAAATCCGGAGTTCCAGAAGGAAACCCCCACAAAACACTGAGAACATACAAGCTCCACACAGATTGGCCATAGCCGCTAATAGAACTCATGACCTCCGCTCCGCGAGCCAGACAAGATAACCACTAAGCCAACTGTTCCGCCATGTTCCTGACGTTTCCGAACCACGATGGCTGCCTACGCCAATTTCAGGCAACACGCGAGCTATAAGCCAGCCTCAAAGATTAATAAGAGCCATCAATAGACTAACAGCTGCAACGAGGTGCCAAAACGACATTCCAGCACCTCAGCCAGGGTGATTAACCCTGTGTGTCCCACCCAGTTAAGTGTCAGAGCTTTGCAGTGAGCCGAAGCCATATTCTAGGCTGACCACTGGAAAATCACTGGCTCGCGCAGCGGAACTTTACTAGGCTGGCAGGAGTGGCAGCAGCTGGTGCCACGCTGCGTTCATCAACCAGGATCCCTCTAATACAGGGGTGTCAAACTCAAATTCATCGGGGGCCGCATCGGCAGTTTGGTTGCCCTCAAAGGGCCGATTGTAACTTTAGGACTATGTGTCCACTCTTTATTAGCATAAATTATTGTCACTGCATTCAATTATTACTGTTTTTTGTAATAATGTAAGTAATAACTAGCTCTGAAAGCAGAAACATAGTCAGAATAATGACAAGTAGATATTCAAATGTACAATTCTATATACACAAAATGTCCTGGTACTCCCCTTAGGAAAAAAAAAACTTCCCTGGTTCCCTGGGCTGGCCATTTATTTACTAATATAAATATATTTTTGTGCCCCCTCATTCTTTTTTTTACTTTTCAGCCCCCTCCTATTTAATTTGACATTTGTGCTCCCTTTTTTTTTTTTTGCTCCAGCCTCCCTCCCTTATATTTAATTGTGCTGTGCGGCCCCCAGCCCCTGTTGTAGTTGAGGATGTTTTGTCCGTGGCTCCCCTCCCCTTAAATTTACTTACCTCGAGTCTGGCTGCCTGTGCCTGGTGCTCCAGTGACGAGTCGCTCCTCTGCTCCTCCTGCCGCGTGCTCAGCCTGACAGCCTCAGAGCAAAATCACTTCCTGTCGGTCTCATAGCAGCAACAGGCAGCCTTGCGATTGGCTGTCTGTTGCTAGGCTACCCGAGACCAGTCCCAGGCCGGAATGGATGCAGACGTGCAGGGCGCTGCGCCGCTGCATACATTACATTTCTGACACATGCCATTGCTGCCTACCAGTGCAGCCACCGCTACCCGCCGCGTACCCCCCGCACGGCGCACATTGAAAAAAAAAAAAAAAGAGGAATTCCTTATTCCGGGCAGAAGGCGGCGGCTGTGCGGGCCACATTAGCAGGTCTGGCGGGCCGGATTGGGCCCGCGGGCCTTGTGCTTGACACCTATGCTCTAATAGGAAGGCATGTGACCACAGAGAGGAAACAAAGCCCAGAGCGTTTAAGGCTTTCTGACCAACTGAGCATTAACATGAACCGCAGCGGGATTAATAACTACAAGAGGAAGGATCTGGGAGACAGGAGGACGGAATGCTGCAGTGATGGGAACAAGGAAGCATAGAAGTGGCACCACCCACAGGACTTTATATAAGCAGCATTAGGCTCAGCATATAGGAGCTGTGCCTAATACACAGGCAGATCATACATGGCACAGAAGCATGAGGAGGAGAACATGCGGCGTTCTGAGCCGGATAGCACAAAATACACCCAAAGCAAGCCAAAACTGTGCCCAGTGCCTACACTATGGTACAAAGGGTCAAAAGGTTGAAATTATCTAGGTCAACACACTACAGGTTGATACGGGGTAAGAGCGTACGTTGACCTTTTCATGTGTCGACAATATGCGTGTCGACCTATTGCCCTGATACTAGATACAGCGAACACTAAACATGTGCAGCGGCTGATGGCGGGGAAGTGTGGCCGGCAGCTTTGTGCGGCAGGTTAGATACGTCAACCATCAGCGATATTGGTTTTGTACACACATACAGAATGCATATGCAGCTAAGTCTAGGTCTCTGTAGTAACCACATACCCCAGTGTTCTCCTCCCACCCTCAGAACACAGTATCCATATTCCAGAGTCACCAATACTCTACTGAACTACTGGATGTGCCCTGCCGCTCTAGTCTGGACCGCTGCTGCCCCTCCCACCACGCTGACACAGCGTTGAGGTCTGTTTACCAGAGACACTTGGAGGGGGGGGGGGGGGTTACGTGGTTTACGCATGACGACTTCGTTGCCGTCGACCTTTTGCTTGTGTCGATTTTCTGTTACTGTCAATATAGACTCTGCCGTATATTTTTTAGCAGCTAACTAGTCGCGGATGACCAGGTCATTGTTGATCTAGACATCACGATCTTCTATACCAGGCGTAGGTAACCTGTGGCTCTTCAGCTGTTGTGAAACTACAAGTCTCAGCATGCCTTGCCACAGTTCTGCTATAAGGGAATGCTAAAACTGTGGCAAAGCATGCTGGGATGTGTAGTAGCATAACAGCTGGAAACACAGGTTGCGGTGCCTCTTCTATACCAGAACCCTATCAGTGCGGACAGTAAGATGGGTGCGCATTGCCAGCTAGGTATAAACACTCAGTTCTATACTTCAGCATAGTTATACATCAATAAAAGCCGGTACATTATAAAAACAGTAATGGTAAAAGAATACATCTATACGCACATATGCTGCACACATACACCAACAGTCATTTAGTCACATGATCGCCCCACGGCTAAACCTGCTCTTCCAGTAACCATGTACGGCGATATTACAGCAAGGCTGTAACTCGGCCCTGTCCTCTGCAGTATCCAGGTATATTATTATCCAGCTCTTCCCTGTCCTGTCACACACACAGAAATGAAGGCAGACACGTGAAGGGATTGGCAGATGATACTGCACCTCTACAGACTGGCTTCTTAGGTGCGGAGTAATGGGGATACAGATAGGACCATATTACTGGGCTGCACTAAGGTGTTCAAACACAGATAACAGCACCACATCCACACAATTGTGTGCGCTGCTTACTCTTGCAGTAACAACTCACAGGAATTTGGTGTGTGTGTGTGTGTGTGTGTGTGTGTGTGTGTGTGGGGGGGTTTGCCTGTTTATGCTGCAAAGCAAGTTGCATTCTTGTGCGGAACAACTGGTGAAAGCCTAATCCACGCGCAAGGAATTACAGCTAGTTTCATTAAGGATCTACAGGAGAGCGTCTGAGGAGTCAGGCCCACCACATTCCAGTATGCTATGCCAGTTTTGCTGTTATGGGATGCTAAAACTGGCAATGCATGCTGGGATGTGTAGTTCCAGTACCGCTGGAGGGTGGCATACTGAATACATAAAACAGACGCAGCTGCTGCATCAGGTGTGCGCTGTACCCGGAAGGAGCTTCTGATCCATCTATGCCTACCTAATATTACAGCCGCACAGAAGGCACTGCTCCCAACTGCCATCTACACGTCAATTAGTATAGAATAGCAATTTTACATATACTGTTATTAGTAACCCCAGGTTTGAGCTGTTTAGAGCCACACCTAACTTGGCGTTTGTCTTTTTGTTTTTATGGCCATTTTATTGCCACATGACAGCGATTCCCAAAAACTTTTTGGAATCACAGCGCCCTAGAGCATCAAAAGGTTTTCAAGGCACCTTTAGGCTAAAGGTTTCTTATTGAGAAATTTAAATGAAGTACATTGTATTTATAGATGAGTTATGTGGTGAGGGACAGGATTTGCTTCTGTTTGTATATCATATGTTCTGATTGGCAGCCACCAGCACTGGGTTTGCCTGTTACACTGACCATAAATATGAATTTATCCTGGTCCACCTTTGTTATATTTTTACCTATTTTGGCCCTGAAGCCCCGTACACACGGGGGAGATATATTGCTGAGTGTCTCTCCTGTTCATCAGCGACCAGAGATGGTCGCTGATAATCAGGAGACTCTGCCGGGGGAAGAGGCAGGGAAATAGCTGATCACCATCAGGGGCTGCACACGGGAGCGCGCACCCGGCGATTCATCGCCGACAGCACACACAAATCACTGCTCCTGCGACCAGCGACCATCAGGGGCTGCACACGGGAGCGCGCACCCGGCGATTCATCGCCGACAGCACACACAAATCACTGGCAATATGGTCGCTCAGCGACCATATTCCCAGCGATATGTGCTGAAATTGCACCCGTGTGTACGCACCATTAGAGATCAGGATCTAGTGAAACACTAAAGTGCAGCTGGTACTAGAAACATTGTCCAGGCGCTCTGCAGCTACTGGCAGAATGACTGGGGTGCTTTACACTAGCTCACACCAACCGTTCATTCTCCAGCAGGTACAGTTCAGTAAGATGGTAGAACAATATGTACTCAGAATACCAGGGAAATAACATGCCTAGGAGAGGATCTCACTACTACAGGCGGCAGTATACACCCACCTACCCAGGAATGCCAAGTAGGTTTATAGTCCCAGAACATGGGGCACTTTCGGCACTACAGCTGTTGGCACATATAGGGCAAGATGCCAAATGGTTGTACTCCCAGACACAGCCACGGGGTAGTGAAAGCTTGCCGTGTACAGGATGGCTGGGGGAGGCTACAGGACACATGCTACTACTTGGTTCTTGTTGTTACAGGTGGAGAAATCTTTCAAACCCCCTTCACTGTGCAACAACTGGGCAGTCAAATGATGATGGGGGGGGTTTCCTGCTCACCCTCCCTCGTGACAATATCCAGAGGGTGGTATAAATTGGCAAGTCAGCACTAATGACACTATGAGAATGCCAGTATCTTATTAGACAAATGTAACCCCAACGTCAACATTTTAACCATGTCAACAGCACAGTGTTGACATAAGGACAGTCAACAATAGGACTGCACACCCAATGCAGACAATAACGGTTAGATTTATTTTGCGTGCAATTTAAGGACACGGAAAGCGAGCAGGGCTAGAACCTGTACAGGCTGCATGTAAACTATAGAGGGGGCTCATTCACATGCCTGCTGGGATTAGCGCTGTAGTCACAAACATTAGATGTGTTAGTTACCTAACAAAGCTATAAAGGTGTCAGTGCACAGTATGTGTTATGTATGTGTAATATCCCTATTACACCCGCACGATTCATGAGTCCATAACAAAACCAGGTATTTCAGCCTCTCTAGGCTGTCAGATGGGTGGATGTGCAGATGTCACAGACTGAGTGATAACAGACAATGGCTTATGAGAGGAAAAGGCTGTGCTGGGACTTCCTAATGAAGGAAACTAGATGGAGAAGGTGGTACACGCCTGTCACCAGGAGAGTGCAGCAACTGTCGCCTGCGCAGAACACATTACAGCCACTTCCACTTTAGGCAAATTCGTTCAACATACAAACTGGCATTACTGGCGTGAGCCACTGGCGAGTGGTTTACAATGGAGGTTTTGTCTGCCACATTGGAGGGTGAGAGTTACAGAAAACCACCCAGAGCCAGCACAACTATGGCTACAGGTACTGTGTCACAGAGTAGATCAATTATCCAGCAAAGGCCACAAAGCTAGAACACTGTGGGGGCGATTCTGATTCACACACACATGAGGCCGATGTTTGAGGGTCTGCACATGTGAAGCTCCCCTTTGGGAACGGTTTCAACAACTTGCATAGTCGTCGAACCGTTCGTAAGTATCGGGGTGGGAGGCGGAGGTAGGGGTGTCACCCATGGGAACTCCCAGCATTTTGTGGCCTCCCCATGAAAATTCTGGGAGTTCCAATGGGTACATAGGTGGGATGCCAGGAGCGAGCGGATGGCATCACAGGACGTCAGCTGCCCACCCTGTCTTCGTCCCAGCGCTTGCAATTAAGTTAGTTCCCACTGACTTTTATTTGTGAACCCAGGAGAAGTCATTTGATGGTGACCATCGAATTATTCCTCCTTTTTTGTTACACATCAGATCACATGGTTGCGAGGGTAATTGCAATCTTTGCAGCTCACTGAGCCAACCAGAACCCAGGGACGGTCACAGATCCCGACAATCTGTTCTATACAGAGCACTATCTGCAAACTAGATTTCATGGTCAAGTAAAACCTCTCACATCACATTGCTGGGACGCAACAAGGATTTTGTGGGGGTCCATCCTGGGTCTGACTCAGCGGAGACCCCTTTCAGACTGGCTGTCTGACCCAGCTTATTTCCAGGTTGGTGATGCCCCTGCTGACGGGTCTCTAGCTGGTGTTTGGAGATAATAATGTCCTAGCGCCAACCTGTGCCAGGTTCTTCAGCCTGGCTTATTGCAACTGGGTGCTTTCATACTATATCGCAGGTTGCTGGGTGTTCAAGTGCAAGAACCCAGGATATTGCTGGCAGTGTGAACGGTGTATAACGATTATCGGCAAAACCTTAGAAATGGTCCTTAGACTTTAGCATTGAACAGCAGAAATTCAGTTACATCGATGAGGCATTTTGCTGGTCACATAATGGCCACAGTTACAGCAGACCCGCGTGCAGTATTCTGGTTTGCAGCACATTTCCGTATACTGCACATATTTGCTGGGTTATTGCGTCGGTAATACTGTAAAACACGCGCAGTGGCCAATCACGCGTGAGACTGCAGACACGAAATGGGCTGAATACCAAGCGTCGCTCCTCTGTTGAAGCCCGAAAGCAGCGATAACATCACGTGCATCATGAGAGATAATTCAGTTTTCCCGTTGTGTGTCAGCACTAATGGGATTACGCCGGCTGTATACAGGAGGCCATGGAGCGCTGTCACTTCTACTCATTCCTCCGGCAAGGCTAGGACTGCTGATCTCTGCACGTTTTATAGGAAATCCCAACTCCCTGTAAACAATGGCCAAATATAGTATAAGCATCTCTCTGGAACATTCAGCACATCGCCGTGCAGTCACTTCCTCACAGGCTGTAGTCATTATAGTACCGGGACAATTCCCAGCTTTCAGATGCACAGCTCCAGCCGGCAAGTAAAGGATACAATAAAATGCCACTTCTAGAGGGAGTTTGCAAAATAAAAATATAAAAATGGGCAAATCATTGCAACAGAGGTGTGCAGGAAGTCTGGGGCACAGTCACTAGCCGACAGCATTGGCACATCCCGCTGGACTAAATGCCTACCTACCCCCGGAATCTGAATATTGCTTCTGTTACACCAGAAGACCTGTCCGGTAATTGTTTCACAATGTGTTTTGTGACTGTAGTCTTGTTGGTACTAATGAACTATCAGCAAATCTGTTCCCCCCAAAACCAGAGGAGGGCACAGCTAAATTAACCCTTTAAGTGCCAACACCTGTGAGATGTGCAAAAACATCCGCTAAAAAATATGTCACATTTGTTATATAAATTCAAATAGAACAATATTTTTATTGACAGCTCTATATAAAAAGGGAAAACATTTCAGGTCATTATAATGAATATATATATATAAAAAATAAAAAATCTTTGCTTGCCAATTTTCACACAGTCACTTGGCACTCAAGGGTTAATGACCGAGCTTTACTGTTCCGTCCTATAAATACAACAGGGTACAAGTGCAGAATCCCGCAGTACAATATTTACCATTGGACGGTCAGTGCCTTGTGCAAAGTTTAACACGTTACTGCGCCAAGAAGAAACAGAACAAGTGAGACCCTCAATATTAATTTTAGGCCGGGTCTGTTGAGCTGCAGGTATTTCATGTCAAGCAACGCTCAAAGCGCAGCTGTATTGTACGTTGCCTGTTCCAACAGACATTCTTACGCCCCAAAATAGACAAGGGCTGCTGAGCTGGCTCTAAAGGCCAATGTCGCATTGCTCCATCTATACAAAACAGATTGTATGAAACGTCTAAAGCATTAGAGAATGGGGCCTTTACCTTAATTGCAAACATAGCATTTTTCCCTATGAATTATTAAATATAAAACTGTGCTATTAATTTCTTTATAAATCCAACGGGCAGCGTCAGTGTAGTAGTACGCAGTAGTGTTAGTGTACACTTATCATGAAGAACTTTGTCACAAAGCAAAGAAACACACCCACTAAGCTAATGAACGCTACACCTGGACACCATTTGCTTTCACGCATACTCGTTTCATTACAGTGTAACCTGCTACAAACACTGACCCATCACCCAAAGCTGTATGGTGGACACTGCAGGTATGCGGTTACTAGGTCGACTACTATTGGTTGACACTGGCAAAATATCGGTCGACATGGGTTTTTCATGATTATTTTGGTTTCAACTAAATTACTCATATTTTATCATCCCAGAGGGCATAGAGAGAGAATATAATATAACAGCGCGCAGAGAGGCACCGCAACCTAGGGGATGAATTACACCGATACATCAAGTCCCACTAATATAGATTGTTAACCCTTTGAGTACCAAGTGAATTCATCAAAATAGGTGTGAAAATTGCCAATAAAACATTTTCATTCATCATATTGACCTGTAACGTTTACCTTCTATAGGAAATGCAATCTTTTCTTCACATTTTTTTTTCCATTGGAATTTATATAACAAATGTGAGCGACGCTGGCATTGTTAGGGGATATTTTAAATCTCACACAGATGCTGGCACTCAAAGGGGTTAATATTAGAAAGCATTCAAAACATGGTTGCTCAGGGTATCAAATGCAGACATCACCTGACCCCCCCTATAGGCCATATCTAATCTAAATGCAACACACGAGCAAGTATGGGGACATTCTTGGAAGCAATCAGGGGAAGCAGCCAGGACAGTAGTAACCTTTGATGTGTTCACTAAGGTCAATCAATTGTAGCTCCTACACTATTGAGTTCCGATATCAGTGATTGCAGGATGTGATCCCCATACGAATAGGTGCGCACCAGCACTTCCAGCAAAATCCAGTGCCTGTTATGCATTTTACCAGTCACACACCGAGAATGAAGCCAATGGGGATAGGAGGAAGAGACAGGTGCACTACACAGGGAGAGACTGACGCCCAGCTTTGTGTTTCTGATCACCTAGACAGAATGGAGACGGCCATATGTGAACTTTAGTCTCCAAAGTCTCGGTGTTCCCCACAGCAAAGCCACAGGAGTGTCTGCTCACTTGGGCACAGAACTGCGGTTACATTAACCCTCTCTTGTCCCAAACAAAGGATAGGTTGGGTGCAATTCTGGAACTCCTCCAGCCTGGTTATTATGGCTGTATCCGAGCATTTACAGAAGGGACACAGAACAAAATTCTCCAATACACATCTTATGTTACAGATCTGAAAGCTTTAACATATCAATTTGTTGTAACTAGTGTTTCATGGACAACAACAAGTATATTCGGTATCTATAGGGACAGCATGTAGTAAGTACTGAAATAGAGCTAAACGTAGAACAAGTGATACTAATTGTTATCCCCATGTGTCACTGAATACATCAGGAGGCGGCCCACCCCTCATCAGCGCTCATACACAACGACACGGCCTGCAGACCGTACAACAGGGAACGCACAGCTCCTTACATAGAGTTCTGCAATTCCCCCCACATCACCTAGTACAGTACAAGACTCAGGATTTGTACCCAGTCCCTCCCCACAGTGCACAGCTCTCTGCCACTCCTTATACATGGCAGCTGCATGGGCACTGCAGGAGGAGAGTTACCCGCACAAGGAATCACCGCAGGGCTCAGACCCAGCAGCACCCCAATTTGTAGGTACATCACCCAGCATTGTCGGTCCACATGCCACGTTACCCAGCTCGCTGCAATATTTACTGCTGGTATACAGAGTGCCCTCACCCATGACTTCTGCGTGTACCATCCCACTCCCCAACCATATTATAGACAGCGGTAGTCACTTGCAGAAGTCACCCACCCAGAAGACAGGGGACTACCCTTCCAGGGTGCCAGCAGGACCACTTACTTCTGTATCACCCAGTCATCTCATGTAACCATATCTAATATTAACAAGCAATTCTGACAGCTACTGTACACGTTACACTGCAGTTTGTGTTTATTACCAATGCCAAGTGTCCCCCTTCCATCAGTAGCGGTGCCCAGCCTCCGCATACATGATCTGGTTACACGTCTCATCTTTCATACATGATCTGGTTACATACACTGCCCCACCTTACTGTGCACAAGCCAAATCACTATATGTCAGTGCTGCATGTACTTTATTCTGTGTACTGTATATACTATAGAACATCTCCCTTCACAACCCCAGGCACGCACATCCCTAGCACTATACTCCGATAATATGGGGCCCCCCAAAACCTCAGTCACCCATCGCCACTGTCTTCTAGCAATCACGCAACCCTCCTGTACTACATCTGCATCCCAACACTGCCAACCATAACACGCCCAACACTGCCCATAAGCCACCAGACTCCAGGTAGTGGACCTTTACACTCAGCTCTGACCCATTGTGGCCACCATCATCTCCGGCTTGTGGCCCTCACCCTTTACTCGCTGTGATGCCCGTATCTGCCAGCCTGTGGCCCTCACACACCCTCCGTCACCCCCAGACTGTGGCATACAGCACCACCAGCTTGTTGCCCTCACACACCCCCGGAATGTGGCACTTAAACCACCCCTTCTTCACCCCAGTGTGTTGCCCATCACACAACCCCTTCACCCCAACCTGTGACCCTCACAAACCCAACACTATGTGGCCCCAAATCACCACCAGCCTGTGGCCTTCACACACCCCCTTCACCCCAGCCTGTGGCCCTCACACACCCAACACTATGTGGCCCCAAATCACCACCAGCCTTGTGGCCGTCACACTACCGTGCATAGTTAGGCCCTCAAACACCCTAACACTAAATGTGGCCCCTGTTACCCAGATCCTGTGGCCCGTCACCCCCCCTATACTCAGTGTGGCCCATCACCCCCAAACTGTGCCCCTTTTACCCCCATCGCTCCCTTTCAGCCATCGCCCCCCTTCCTGTGACTCTCACCCCCTCCCCCTAGCTGCGGCCGGGCCCCCGGAGAGAGGAGATACGGGCTCAATGTTACTGCTCCTCCCGAGCCCGCGGCCCCCATTTGAGAAGGGCCAGACTCCCGCCCTCACAGTCCCGCAGACAGCTGTCATACGCGCCGCTCCATCCGGAGACACTCCGCCTGCTCAGCGGCCGCCCCGGGACACTCACCCTCCAGCAGGCGGCTGATCAGGCTGTCCACGTTCAGCTCTCCGTCCGCCATTTTGCGCTTCCCTCACCAGAGCCAAGCAGTACTAGGCGGGCGGAGCTGCGTCACAACACGGCAGGGCACGCCCAGCGGGGGCGGCTCCAGAGAACAGCAGCAGCCAATCACCGGTGACAAAGGGCGTGAACCCATCGGAACACGCCCGCAGAAGGAGACAATGGCACATTTCAGGAGAAGGCGGAGATACCAAAAGCAGGAGCCGCCCTGAGAGGCGGATCTAGTAAAGGAACGCTTCCGCAGCCCAATCATTTGGCTTTATGCTTGTTTAACGTACAACCACGCCCACTCTGGGCGGAAATATGACATAGCCACACCCCCGAATCTATCCGCTTCCCGCGTCCCCGCTCTGTTTGTTAACCAAGTGCAGATGGCCGCGCGCTGACGTGGGCCCCGCCCCGCCTGTAGTCATGGATACTGCAAGAGGATGAGCCGTGGAGGGTTTGGCTGCTCTTCTCCTCCGGGCGTCATAGCAACAGTGACGTCAGTGTGACAGAGCTGATGGTGGTAGGAGGGGCTGGGGATAGTGTGCTATCTCTTTAAGCGGGAGAAATGTCTCACACAGGGCGCCGCCATTGTTGTGTGGGCCTCATTGATGTCACACGGAATACGTTATTGTGTCTTACTGAGCAGTGAGCCCCCAATTTAAACTTTATCTGCTCTCCTGGCTGCCCCAAACCTTTATCTGTTGTGTCTCATAGATAAAACTATACCTATTAGGTTTGTATTAAATAAAACTTTGCCTCTAGACCAGACATGTCCAAACTATGGCCCTCCATCTGTTGCTGAAAATACACGTCCCATCATGCCTTGCCACAGTTTTGCTATTAGGGAATGCTAAAACTATGCCAGTGCATGCTGGTATGTGTAGTTTCACAACAGCTGGCGGACCACAGTTTGGTGGACATGCCTGCTGTAGACGGTATGCGGTCAATAAGTCAACACTAATTAGTTCACCACTATTGGTCGACAGACTGTACATTAACACCTTAAAAAGGTCAACATGACTTGGCTCTACTGAGACAAAAGGTCCACACAAGCAATATGTCGACATGAAAAAGGTCAACATGAGTTTTTCTCATTTTTTCATTCAGAACAGGCGTTTTTTCATACTTAACTATCCATGTGGACATAGAGGGAGACCATAATAGTGTGCCCGATACGGCATCCATGTCGACAAAAAACATGCAAAAAAACTCATGTCAACCTTTTCTATCTATGTAGACCAATTGCTTGTTGGGGATCATGAGCCATTTTCTGTCGCTGTTCACTCCTTCATAGTTGGGGGTACTGCGTCCATTTACTGGAGACAGAGGGTCACTCTGGATGAATGCAAACACCTCACAGAGGGGGTTATTCTAGTCCATTCTTTCTGACAAAATCCTTCTTAGATGGACAAAACCATGTGCACTACGGGTGGGGCAGATGTAACTTGTGCAGAGAGAATTAGATTTGGGTGGGGTTTTTCTTCAAAGTGAGATCTATATTGAAGTGTAAAATCATGCAGTCAGTATTTACCCTGCACAGAAACAAAATAACTCACCCAAATCTAATTCTCTCTGCACGTTACATCTGCCCCCCTGCAGTGCACATGGTTTTGTCCATCTAAGAAGGATTTTGTCAGAAAGAATGAACTAGAATAAACCCCAGAGTGACAAAAACAAGAGGCATAGCTATTGGATATGTCATCCAGAGAAGCCACACCCCCTTTTACCTGAGACCATACCCATTTGACACAAAAAGGAGTCCTGATTAGGACAATTGTGATGTTGGGAAGTGTGCTTATATAGATCCTTCTATTTGGCTAATTTTAACGTGTGTATTCATATGACTTTGCAAATCCCCCATTTCTATTCAATTAGATTTTTTTTTCTTTACTTTGTCAGTGCATCTATTCATTTTGACATGTTACCTATACCACCCCTCAGGGCCAGCGCCACCACTAGGCAGCTTTAGGCATTTGCCTAGGGTGCCGGCCACTGGAGGGCGGTAATGAGCTGCCTGGAGGAGCAGCAGCAGGAAGGGTCCCGACTCCCGCCGGCGCCGAGGAGAGCAGGAGGAAATCACCATCCTGGGAGCAGGTGAGTGAGCCTACCCCCGCCCCTGGAGCCTCCCCATGTATAGCGGCCACATTGACCCCCCTGGAGCTGCGCCAATTGCCGCATCTCTAACCGCCCCCCTGCCTGGAGGCAGATGCTGTATTAAACATGCCGCATCTCCCTCCAACAACCCCCCTCCCCTCCCAACTCTGCAGTCTCTGCCCTGTGTCCACCCATATCCCCTATACATACCTACCAGCCATTATGATCTCAGTCCCTATTTGTCACCATCTGCCGGGAGCCCAAAGTAGGGTTGGGGGAATCACTCACCATTGGACACATATAAACAGTGTGGGAGGAAGGATGGGGTTACCGAAGTGACTACAAATATCCACATCCCCAATGCTGTGTGCAACTGTGGTGTGACATATGACCATGCCCCCATAATGTGCAGCCATGTCCTATTTTTGATTGCTCACCTTTGCCACAAGCTGTCAAATTCAAAATAGTATTTAAAAAGTAAATAACATTATGGCATTTTTCAGCAGTTGCGTGTGTACGCAATTTACGTATGCATGTGCTTTGAATGGCATACTACAGTACACTTTGCATATATTTTGCTGAGCATGCGCATTGTAATATAATATGTTATCGCTATGAAAGGCCATAAAAACAAACATAACTGCATTGTATGTATGTTACATAGTTACATAGTAGGTAAGGCTGAAAAAAGACTTGCGTCCATCTAGTTCAACCTGGTATAGATATCCATTGCTGATTTGGTTGGTTCTGGTATTTTACAGACAAATTATATTTCTTATTTGTACCCATGGATGTTTTTCTCCAGTAAATGTTTGTCCAACTTTGCCTTGAACGCATTTAATGAGCCAGCCGTTACCACCTCTCTGGGAAGAGAGTTCCAGAGTTTGACTGTTCTGACCGTAAAGAAATTCTTTCTACTAGCTGAATGAAATCTTTATGTGTGTGTGTGTGTGCAGTGGCGTAGCTAAGTTTTGGGCGCCCCCCCCGCCGTTAGGGGGGGGCGCCCCCCCTCGCCGCAGCCCCGCCAAGCACCCCTACCCCCCTGCCCTGCCGCCCCGCCGCCTATGCAAACCCCCCAATCCCCCACAGCCTTACCTATCGCGCTGGTCCCAGCGGCTCCGTTCTTCTGCTGAGGACCACCACAAAATGGCCGCCCCCATACAGCAGACAGTTTCAGAGAACTGTGTGCTATATGGGGGCGGCCATTTTGTGGTGGTCCTCAGCAGAAGAACGGAGCCGCCGGGACCAGCGCGATAGGTAAGTCTGCGGGGATTGGGGGGGTGTTTAACTATAGCCCTGCAGCCCCCGGCGCCCCCACGTGCACAGCGCCCCCCCGCGGTGGCGGGGGCTGCGGTGCTATAGTTACGCCGCTGTGTGTGTGTGTGTGTGTGTATAAATATGTATATATATTGTTTACTTAATGTAAATATCACCATGTTTGAACTCAATATGAATCAGTATTTTACCAGCAGTAACCCGATCATTAGGGATGAACAATTGCATTCACAAGTTATAAGTATATACAGTATGTGGATAGATATACCTACTAGATAGTTATGCCTGAGTTGTAAGGCGGGACCAAGCAAGTCTAGTATAGTGATCAATTAAGAAGATATTACAAAACTGTTAGATTTTCGAGATTGTGTCTGAAGCGGTGAATGTATGGTACTGCATTTCTGGGAAAAGGTACACTGTGAATTGTGGACCAAGAAATTGTCTAAGTCTGGTTAATATACTGGTGCTAGGCGCTAGTGTCCGGCGGTGCCTCCCTCAATGGCCGCGGGAGACGGGCGACTGGAGCAGGACACAGAAGCGGCTCTGCCATTTCCCAGCAGCAGCCCCCAGGCAGAAGTATCGGGGCTGTTGCCTGGCGACAGGCCCCAACTTCCGGGTATGCGGAGGCGTTCGTTGCATCGGATACAGGGTGCGACTGATGTCACTGGCAGGCTGGGCTCCTGATTGGGCCTATTTTTACGTGCAGGCCTAGAGCTGAAGTCCAGCCCACCTTATTGTTACTCTGATCCTGAATAGATTATAAATAGATAGATTACACATCTATGTGTCTGCATGGAGGAAAAATCACGTCAGGGGGTTTCCACATGCGCATAATCACATAATGCGGATCGGCTAAGGGGCCGAATGCAGACCCGTGCGAATGGGACTGAATTAGGCCCTAAGAGTACGATCATTGGTTATAGAGAATATTTTATTAATATTATGTATTGTGGCTTATTACGAGAGAGTTAAAGCAAATGAGTTTAGTGAGAGTTGCTGTGTCATTGAAGAGAGTTACCGCGAGGCTCAAACAATGCGTCAGTCCCGTTATATGTGCTAAACTCCTTCACAGCTACACGTTACTATGGAGACGGCATGTGGAAAACACTCACTCAGGCGCCTCTGCCCCCCCCCCCCCCATATGTCTTCTGTAAGTTCATCACAACTAGTGCAGGGAGAGCGTCATCGTGTCAAATCGTGTGAGCGGAACAGAGAAGCCAGTGCATCTGAGAGCAGATTAGCGCTGCCCTCTGATGGACACAGAATACGCACATGGGACGAATACAGTCACGTGGAATCGTGATCGACAATCCGCACATCGACGATCCGCACAGATTTCCCAATGGTGGCTGATTGACAGCCAAAGGTTAAGTATAAAGGGAGATGGGAGTTAGATCAGTGCACAGGTTGTAGAAATATAGGTAATACGTATTAGTATGAAGGATCCACAATTCAAGAATGGTCTGGGAGTCCTGTGTAAACAGGGTCTCTTGAGATAAGTAGCGTGGAGGTGCACCCTAGAGAGTAAATGTAAATGCAAACAAGAAAAGAAAAGACTCTCTCTGTTTTGGGGCACTCTTGGATTAAGATTACAGACTGTAATCTATTACGACATCTAGTGAAGTATGTATTAATGAGGTATCAACGGTAAGTTGTACATGGAGACACAAGTTATAGGGGTGACAAGAATGGTTACACCGCTCTTCAGAAAAGATTCTGACCGGGGGCCAGTGTCATTAGAATGGATAAACTGTTATGAGTGCTAGTTACACATGGAGAAGTGGGGTGGATGAATCCATCCCAGAGTATAATTGAAATATTTAAATTTTAGCTTTTATTAATCTTCAATAAAATAAACACTAGACAAGAACGTTTTTTTTAGGCGTTCACACACACAAACATGTAACATATATATTATCACACTGGATAGTTAGTGCCCTGTGGCATACTTCACTCTAGGCCCTTATTCTGATCGGTGCGGCCGGAGCCGCATATGCGGCTCCGACCGCACCAGACGAATCCCCGCCTTCCATACGGATCGCCACGGCCGTCCGTACGCGGCCATGTGGCGATCCGCATGATTGTGGACGGGGATACGCCTCCTCCATGGTGGGAGCAGCCCCTGCATTCGATGGTCGCCGAACATCGAATGCAGGGCCGCACGCTCCACCAGGTCCCGCAACACAAGACCACACGGACACTTGTCCGTGTGAAATCTTGTATGGGGGCGGGCAGCTGACATCCGGCGATGTCAGATGCCCGCCCTGTACCCACGCGTCATAGCCTCATTAGCATGCGTACGCCCCGCGTTTGCATGGGAACGCCCATGAAACGCGGGGCGTATGCATATGCAAATGAGGCTTCGTAGCCCCTCACGCCCCTATCCACCCCCTTTGCGGCGGACAAAATACGTGTACGGCGATTTCGGCTGCACATGCGCAGAGTGGCCTCTGCACATGCGCAGACCGAAAACATCGGCGGAACGGCCGCATGCGGCCGTTACCGCTTCAACCAGAATAAGGGCCCTAGATGTCGTAATAAATTACAGTCTGTAATCTTAATCCAAGAGTGCCCCAAAACAGAGAGAGTCTTTTCTTTTCTTGTTGACAGCCAAAGGTGTTAGCTGGGAGGGACGTGGCAGGGCGTGCGTTGTATCCAGAAATGGAGGGGGTATTGCGCCTGTTTTCTGGGAGTGGCCGGACAAGAACTGCACTGCGGCACAGCTGCTTTGGCCTCGCATAGCCGCCCTGTAACAAGCAGCCTGATGAATGGCCCCCATACACTAGCCGATTTTGGTCAGATTTAGGCCAGATCAGTCGGATCTGGCCTAAATCGGACCAAAATCGGCTAGTTTTGATGTCCCCTCAGATCCGATGCGCGGTCCCGTGCGCATCGGATCTGCGTCGGGTGGTCGGACCTGCTGCACGTCCGACCACCCGACTTGGGACCTAGTGGGGCGGTGCGGCGGTGGAGGGAGCAGGGGGGGCTAGGGACGCTGCGAGGGACACAGGCGGCATAGAGCCGGGCAGGGGGAGCCGGGAGCTGTCAGCACTGAATAAAAAAAAAAAAAGCCCATACAATGAATGGGCGGCCTGTGATTGGCTGAGCGCTCTCTCAGCCAGTCAGCAATTGGCTGAGAGAACGCTCAGCCAATCACAGGCTGCCCATTCATTGTATACAGTAGGCTTTTTTTTCTAGCACTGACAGCTCCCGGCTCCCTCTGCCCAGCTCTATGCCGCCTGTGTCCCCCGCAGCGTCTGTGTCCCCCGCAGTGTCTGTGTCCCCCGCAGCGTCTGTGTCCCCCGCAGCGTCTGTGTCCCCCGCAGCGTCCCCAGCCCCCCTGCTCCCACCAGCAGCCCCCCCCCCTCTCCCCGGGTTTTTTACATGTGATAAATCGTGACGATTTATCACATGTAAAAAATGGCACATCAAGTGCCAATCTAATCAAGCTCCCCCGGGGAGCAGCCGGGGAAGCTCAGGGGGAAGTCGGGGGCGACTTGTCCTAAGGACAAGTCGCCCTAGTTTATGGGGGCCTTAAGGTTATACTCAGGCTGTAGTCGCAAAGGGGCACGGCCACTGATGGTATGAGCAAGAGTAGAATCTCTGGAAGGGGGAGAGTGGGTAAATGTTTGATATTAGAGTGGTTCCTGCCAACCCATGAAGAATGCATAATGAGCTCGGGAGGGGAGACCCCTTTATTGGGAGGGTCCCCACTCCCGCAGATACCCCAACTAGGGCTGAGCAGCAAGGGTGATTTTAGTTCGGCCGGGGAGCCTTGCACAAAAGTGTCCCCTGGCTGTGGCATGACACCGCTGGCTATTAGAGCCCGGTGCTGGTTCCAAAATACGGGGGGGGGGGACACCCCTAGTTTTATCGCCCCCCATTTTTAAACCAGAACCTGTCTAAGAGCCCGTTTCTGGTGTCTTAATACGGGTGACCCCCACTATTGTTTTCTCCCATATTTGGGGAACCAGGACTCGCGCAATGAGCCCATGGCTGGTTATGCTCAGGGGTTATTCGCACACTCCTGGGAATTTTTGCTGCCTGCCCGTTTCCCGCACAGGATGCCCGCAGATCTAAGACCACAGAGGTGCCTTAGATCTGCGAGCGCTGGCGAAATCATTTGGCGACAATTGAATGATTTTGTCCCCGCACGCAAGGCTGCAAATAGATGTTTATGCAAAACACTCATTCGCATACCTGTGGGGGATTGCGGCGTGTGAGGGGGGGGGGGGGGGGGGAGGGGCGGGCGGCCATGTGGGCGGCGTTTGGTGGTCTTGCAAAGCTGCAAAATTTGCAGCTTTGCGATTCAACCAGAATAAGGTCCTTTGTCTAAAAAAACGCACCCTATTACCTATTACACCACTTGTGGTGCCATGTGCAAAGTGTTGTCATGTGCAAAATGGGCCTGATTCAGTACCGCTCGCTAAGCAGCAGTTGCTTGAGGACCGAGGTTGAGAACCACTTCCCTTTGCGCTAGCGCAGAGCCGCACCATCGGTCCTCGGAGCGAATACGCCAGGGACCTATCACTAGGAATCAGGCCCAATGTGTGCAGTATGACACACACACACATTTCAGAAAAGATTCTTTTGAAGTACTGCAAAACTGGGGCAGAGATCTGTTCCGGGCACATTCGCCTGCTCAAGTCAATTGCTCAATTACTCCTATGCTGGTAATAATCTGAGTTTCTGTTCATTCCCTCAGTCTGTTCTGTAGAGAAGAAGCGATACCAGGAGCCGGAGTAATAAAATGTGCATTAATATTTATCATCCGCTATTCAAGCTCGTCACCGTTTCCCCTTGCAGCTGGGAGGGAATGTGTAACAAAAGGCACATCCCCTTGCATGCTACTGACCACCGAATGATTCCTCCTGCCTTCGCAAATAAAAGTCCGTCTGAACTGACTTTTATTTACAGGTGCCGGGACAAAGACGACCATCGTTTTCATGGGGACACCCATAAAACACGGGGCGTTCACATGGCTCAGCACCGACCTCCCTCCCTGATGCGAACGGCCCGGCGAGAGAGTAACTCCCAGTACATAAAACAAAAGTTTCTGGGTGTCACTGGGCAGATACTCACCATTCACACAGAACATAACCATCTCCACGATGTGTCCCAGGGCCGGATTAATGGGGGGGGGGGGGGGGCAGAGGGGGTCAGTACCCCTAGGTCCCCCTCTAGCTAGGGGCCCCCTGTGTTTGGCATGTATTTAAAAAATATATATATATTTTTTTTTGTAGCTAAAGGTTTTGTGCATGGGAGTGGGGTAGTGCTGCAGCCTCACCTATCTATCAATGTGACAATGATTAATGGTGCTGAGCATTGGGAGCCAAGGCACACTTTGCACAAGAGGGCAGAGGCTGAGAGGTTTGTGCTGAGCTCTGATTGGTGGAGTTCATTATGCTTCTCAGGCCCATGAAGGACAGCAGCAGCAGGGGCCTCATCTTGGGAGGGTTTTTATAAGAGTCAGCGCTGAGCGTGTGAGGGCTCCTACAGGCCTACAGAGTAATGTGCAGAGGGACAAACACAGGCTTTTCATGTAGGTATGTGTGTGTATATATATATATATATATATATATATAAATATATATATATCTTATATATTTGGCTACATGTGTCAATCATCCTGAGAGTGTGTGTATAACGCTGGACAGGGTCACACATGAAACTCCACCCCCCACCCAGCCTTATACACACACACCACACATAATACACACACACATGTAGCCTAATATATAAGAGATAATACACACATATTGGCCCCTGCCTGCCTGCACTACACCCCCCGCAATACCACACACCTATAATACTCACAGACACATGTAGCTCAGCCAGCGTCGATGGGGGCGGAAGGGAGTGCAGTGAATAAATTAAGTCTGCGCAGCTGCAGATCTGTGGTGCTGGCAGCCAGGGGGAGCAGCTCTGCCTCTGCCTCCTCTCAGGCTGACCTCGAGTCGCAGACAGAGTCACATGGTCACAGCCTGAGAGAAGAGAAGCATGATGCAGCTGTGACTCGGCAGAGCTGCCTCCTCCTTTATAGTAAAGCTCTGGGCTGGCTGTAGCTCCTCTCAGGCATTTCCAATCTGTCGCTGGCCGGGTGAAGCAAGACTGCCCTGTGAGTGTCAGGCGCCACAGGTATGTCACATGTGGGAGGGGGATGCCAGCAAGTCTGGGGAAGAAGGGGGAGAGGAGGAGGTTGTCTATAATAACTTAGGGGGGTGCACAAGGCAGCAGCAACCCGCTCCCCCCCCCCGGCCTGCACACCCCACCGTCCTGCACACCCACCCCTGGCACACACACCCCCCTTCCTGCACACAGCAGCAGCAGCAACCCGCTCGCCCCCCCCCCCCCCCCCCCGGCCTGCACACCCCACCGTCCTGCACACCCACCCCTGGCACACACACACACACCCCCGCCTGCACACAGCAGCAAGGTCACCGGGCAGACACACACAGGTGTACTCATTACTCACTGACACACTTCCCAGGTCACCAGGCAAACACACAGGGGTACTTGTGTACAATCACGGCTCCCACGATGTCCATCGCATAGCAAAAATAATCGCATGCAATCGCATCGCATGCGATTTTTAACAGAAATGCATCCAAATGCATTGAAATTAGTATCAAACATGTTCAATGGCCCCCAAATGTAATTTTTGAGGCTGTACCACCCCCACTATCAACGCGAACCCGAAGCGTGGCGAGCGGCGGCGGTACGCGTCCTACGACCTTTTCATACCCCCACTATCCACGTCGGCGTGGAGTTGAGAATAGAATAGTGTGGCGAGCGCAGCGAGCCACCGAGCCCGAAGCGTGGCGAGCGCAGCGCGCCCCGCGAGGGGACGCGGATACCTTCACAGGTAAACGCGTCCCCTCGCGGGCTTCACAGGTGTCCGCGTCGCCACGGACACCTGTGAAGCCCGCGAGGGGACGCATATAACTGTGAAGGTATCCGCGTCCCCTCGCGGGGCTCGCTGCGCTCACCACGCTTCGGGCTCGGTGGCTCGCTGCGCTCGCCACACTATTCTATTCTCAACTCCACGCCGACGTGGATAGTGGGGGTATGAAAAGGTCGGAGGACGCGTACCGCCGCCCCACGCGGGCTCGCTGCGCTCGCCACGCTTCGGGTTCACGTTGATCGTGGGGTGGCGTTAACTAATTTTGGGGGGCCATTTCACTGTTCTGGGGTGTTTTGGGGGGTTTCTAGACCATTTAACATTGTTCCCTGTTCATTTGGGTAAATTGAGGCATTTAACATTGTTCCCTATGGGAAATCGGGGGCATCGCGTCGGGACCATCGCATGCGATTTTTTAGCACGCATGTGATGCGACCGATGAGATTTTTTTTACCTGCGATGCCCCCAATTAGAATCGGTGTGGCCGTGCTAGGAAACAAGTACAGAATATTTTATTAATATTATGTATTGTGGCTTATTACGAGAGAGTTAAAGCAAATGAGTTTAGTAAGAGTTGCTGTGTCATTGAAGAGAGTTACCGCGAGGCTCAAACAATGCGTCAGTCCCGTTATATGTGCTAAACTCCTTCACAGCTACACGTTACTATGGAGACGGCATGTGGAAAACACTCACTCAGGAGCCTCTGCCCCCCCCCCCCATATATGTCTTCTGTAAGTTCATCACAACTAGTGCAGGGAGAGCGTCATCGTGTCAAATCGTGTGAGCGGAACAGAGAAGCCGATGCATCTAAGAGCAGATTAGCGCTGCCCCCTGATGGACACAGAATACGCACATGGGACGAATACAGTCACGTGGAATCATTGGGGCGCATTTATACAACATGTTGCTCAGCTATTTTTCTATAGATCACATCGACGATCCGCACAGATTTCCCAATGGTGGCTGATTGACAGCCAAAGGTGTTAGCTGGGAGGGACGTGGCAGGGCGTGCGTTGTATCCAGAAATGGAGGGGGTATTGCGCCTGTTTTCTGGGAGTGGCCGGACAACAACTGCACTGCGGCACAGTTGCTTTGGCCTCGCATAGCCGCCCTGTGACAAGCAGCCTGAGTAAGGTTATACTCAGGCTGTAGTCGCAGAGGGGCACGGCCACTGATGGTATGAGCAAGAGTAGAATCTCTGGAAGGGGGAGGGTGGGTAAATGTTTGATATTAGAGTGGTTCCTGCCAACCCATGAAGAATGCATAATGAGCTCGGGAGGGGAGACCCCTTTATTGGGAGGGTCCCCACTCCGGCAGATACCCCAACTAGGGCTGAGCAGCAAGGGTGATTTTAGTTCGGCCGGGGAGCCTTGCACAAAAGTGTCCCCTGGCTGTGGCATGACACCGCTGGCTATTAGAGCCCGGTGCTGGTTCCAAAATACGGGGGGGGGGACCCCTAGTTTTATCGCCCCCCATTTTTAAACCAGAACCTGTCTAAGAGCCCGTTTCTGGTTTTTTAATACGGGTGACCCCCACTATTGTTTTCTCCCATATTTGGGGAACCAGGACTCGTGCAATGAGCCCATGGCTAGTTATGCTCAGGGGTTATTCGCACACTCCTGGGGATTTTTGCTGCCTGCCCGTTTCCCCCACAGGATGCCCGCAGATCTAAGACCACAGAGGTGCCTTAGATCTGCGAGCGCTGGCGAAATCATTTGTCGACCATTGAATGATTTTGTCCCTGCACGCAGGGCTGCAAATAGATGTTTATGCAAAACACCCATTCGCATACCTGTGGGGGATTGCGGCGTGTGAGAGGGGGGGGGGTGGTGGGGAGGGGCGGGCGGCCATGTGGGCGGCGTTTGGTGGTCTTGCAAAGCTGCAAAATTTGCAGCTTTGCGATTCAACCAGAATAAGGTCCTTTGTCTAAAAAAACGCACCCTATTACCTATTACACCACTTGTGGTGCCATGTGCAAAGTGTTGTCATGTGCAAAATGGGCCTGATTCAGTACCGCTCGCTAAGCAGCAGTTGTTCACGGCTGCTTGAGGACCGAGGTTGAGAACCACTTCCCTTTGCGCTAGCGCAGAGCCTCACCATCGGTCCTCGGAGAGAATACGCCAGGGACCTATCACTAGGAATCAGGCCCAATGTGTGCAGTATGACACACACACACATTTCAGAAAAGATTCTTTTGAAGTACTGCAAAACTGGGGCAGAGATCTGTTCCGGGCACATTCGCCTGCTCAAGTCAATTGCTCAATTACTCCTATGCTGGTAATAATCTGAGTTTCTGTTCATTCCCTCAGTCTGTTCTGTAGAGAAGAAGCGATACCAGGAGCCGGAGTAATAAAATGTGCATTAATATTTATCATCCGCTATTCAAGCTCGTCACCGTTTCCCCTTGCAACTGGGAGGGAATGTGTAACAAAAGACATATCCCCTTGCATGCTACTGATCACCGAATGATTCCTCCTGCCTTCGCAAATAAAAGTCCGTCTGAACTGACTTATATTTACAGGTGCCGGGACAAAGACGACCATCGTTTTCATGGGGACACCCATAAAACACGGGGCGTTCACATGGCTCAGCGCCGACCTCCCTCCCTGATGCGAACGGCCCGGCGAGAGAGTAACTCCCAGTACATAAAACAATAGTTTCTGGGTGTCACTGGGCAGATACTCACCATTCACACAGAACATAACCATCTGCACGATGTGTCCCAGGGCCGGATTAAAGGGGGGGGGGGGGCAGAGGGGGTCAGTACCCCTAGGTCCCCCTCTAGCTAGGGGCCCCTGTGTTTGGCATGTATTTTAAAAAAATATATATATTTTTTGTAGCTAAAGGTTTTGTGCATGGGAGTGGGGTAGTGCTGCAGCCTCACCTATCTACCAATGTGACAATGATTAATGGTGCTGAGCATCGGGAGCCAAGGCACACTTTGCACAAGAGGGCAGAGGCTGAGAGGTTTGTGCTGAGCTCTGATTGGTGGAGTTCATTATGCTTCTCAGGCCCATGAAGGACAGCAGCAGCAGGGGCCTCATCTTGGCAGGGTTTTTATAAGAGTCAGTGCTGAGCGTGTGAGGGCTCCTACAGGCCTACAGAGTAATGTGCAGAGGGACAAACACAGGCTTTTCATGTAGGTATGTGTGTGTGTGTATATATATATATATATACACACATATATATATATCTTATATATTTGGCTACATCTGTCACTCAAAGTGTGTCTGGAGCTATAACGCTGGGTGGAGCCTCTGACTCACATGACAGAGAACCAGCCCAGTGAGCCCACAGACAGTGCCAGACACCCTCTGCCTCTCCATGTTACACAGCAAAGACACAGCTACTCACCAGACACACCAGATGAGCGCCCCACACCTCCATACCTCCCAACATGACCCTCTCCAGGAGGGACAGAATGCTCTGTTTGTGGACTTCCATCTTAATTTATGATTGTCATCACCTGTCATTTTAAACAGGGTAATTGATAAGAAAGGTGTAAATTAAGGTGTAAATTAAGAAGAAAGTCCAGAAACAGAGCAATGTGTCCCTCCTGGAGAGGGTCATGTTGGGTATGCACCTCCCTCCCCCCCCCCCCCCCATTCACGGCATCCCCACGATTAAATGGCACATGCAAAACACTGACATGGCTATGGTCGACAATGAAAAAGGTTGACAAGATTTATTTTTCACTTTTTCAATGTTTTCATATTCATTCTCATGTGTCGACATGGACACCAATGAAGTGCCACACTTATGTCAACATTTACATGTGTTGACCTTTCTGTGTTGATTTTTTCTTGTGGCGATTCGCGGCACCCCCTGCGACCCCCCTCCCGCAATTTGCAGCACACCCCCCCGCAATTCGCGGCACCCCGGTGACTCCCGCGATTCGCGGCCCCACCCCGTGTCACCCCCCCCTCCTGCAATTCGCGGCACCCCGCGACCCCCCCTCCCACGATTCGCGCCAACCCCCCGGGACCCCCCTCCCGCGGTTCACGGTGCCCCCCACGACCCCCCCTTCCGCGATTCCCCACCCCTGACCCCCCCTCCTGTCATTGCGGCAACCCCCCACCCCCGCGACCCACCCTCCCGCAATTCACTGCAACCCCCTGCGCCCCCCCATCCCACGATTCGCGGCACCTACCCCCCCCCCGCGACCCCCCCTCCCTCAATTCACGGCATCCACCCACGCGGACACCCCTCACCTCCTCCCTCCCCCCCCACCCCCGCGCGTGATTCACGGCAACCCCAGGATTAAATGGCACATGCAAAACACTGGCACGGCTATGGTCGACAATGAAAAAGGTTGACATGAGTTTTTGAAGATTTATTTTTCTTTTTTTGAATATTTTCATATTCATTCTCATTTGTCGACATGGACACCGATGAAGTGCCACACTTATGTCAACATTTACATGTGTTGAACTTTCTGTGTTGATTTTTTCTTGTAGCAATTTTTTTCCAGTGACAACTATGAACTATGTGCATGTCAACCTACACATCATCAACCAATTCTTTGTCTAATATATAACACCTGTTCTGTTTTACTGTAGGTGTTTTAAGTCAGACCTTTTACTGCTACTATTACTGTTTATGTAAATGCATTCTGAATGACAGCAACATCCTACCATCCTTCTACAAGAATATATAACCAACTAGGTGATTCATCGCGCCCCGTGCCCCCCCTCCCGCAATTCACGGACCCCCCGCGCACCCCCCTCCCACAATTCGCAACCCCCCTCGCGCAATTCACGCCCCCTCCCCCTCCCTTGATTCACGGCACCTGCGCCCCCTCCCGCAATTCACGGCACCCCTAAGCACCTCTTTAGTCCCCCGTATACTCACACACCCCTATCACTACCCAGCTTCCTGCTCTCCTGAACCGTAACTTCCACCACTGGGGAGTCGCTGACGCTGTTTTGCCCACATGCCCCTATCATGCCTCATAGCCCAGCCTCCTGCTCTCATGCACCCGAACTCCCACCCAGTAGGAGGAGACACTGACTAAGGGCCACCATCCTGTACTCCTGTACTGCCACGCTGGACCCTCACCCACTGGCAGAAGCTGCACAGTATCTCCCACCCTCCTCTTTAGTCCCCCTTATGTCCACACACCCCTATCACTACCCAGCCTCCTGTTTTCCTGTGTCGTGACCTCCGCCAGTGGGGAACCGCTGACTCAGAAACACCCTACTATACTATTGCACACACACACCTAAACAACATGCACACACAGCCCCCCCCCCACACCCACAAATGTCACTGTACCATCCACACTATCAATGTACATATTACTCTGTAACCGCTTTTTAATTAAACAAAACAATACACACCCCTTTCCACATCATATGCTCTCTATTTAACACATGTCACCTATAACTCAAGTTGCAATACAGGCCATCTTTCATACAATTCTAACCATCTTTCTCATATACAAATGTTCACAAATTAAGGGGGCGCAGCCCCTTACGACGGTGTGAAGAGCGCCCGTAGGGCGCGATGAATCACCTAGTGCATATGTATTAGTCCTACGAGGTGAAGTACCGCCACTGACCACTAGAGGATGGATCAAATTACTCCTTGGTGTGTTAAAAATGTCATAACCGAAAGTGAAAGCAATATTTGCATGGACACATCTGTTTTTAAAAAAGCAGACCCAGGGACAGGGTTCTGATAGGAGACTAACCCTGTGATCTGCTGCATTGGGTGCCGGGGTTGGGGGGGGGGTGTATGCATATGCGCAGTAAGTGCCCCCGGCTGACCTTGCTGCCCGCACTGTACTGCCCTCCAGCGATGCGTTAAGTAGCCCATAGGCTACATCTCAGAATGACGGTAGCTCTGGGACCCGATGCGATATTGGTACATCAGGCAGCATTGCTTCCCCCATAAAAACCTATGGAGGATGTGGCTGCGAGAGCGTGGCAAGAGGGATTGCAGCAGGGACCAGAGAGTCCTACTGCGGTCCCTCCATCATACATTTCGGAGGTACCGCAAATATTCAGTGATAAATGGCCCTTAAAACACCTGATCACCGGGGACATTGTATGACATTTTCTTCCTGTGGTGTGAAAGGCAGAGTATTCTCTTACTGATAGCTGCAGACGAACGAGGGGATTGTAATATTAATGGGACCTCAGCACCAGGTTTTCTCAATTTTTTGGGTGATAAGACAATAGCCCGGTTGTTCTATTTACTCACAATTACTGGTAAGGTTGGTGCGATGGTGTTTACACAGCTCCACCCTGCTAAGCATCAGGAGCAAACCTGTTTTCTGTTTCCGGCTGTGCTCCTGATTCAGAGCTACACGCTGTGTGATCGCAGTGTCGATGTTCCTGGGAGGAGGCTAGTAGTGCACACTGCAATCGGTCCTATCGATGGGCATGTTATGTGAATGTCATGGGCGTTTTTAATGCAAGCTGCTGTGTTCCCAGACGCACGGGTGTAAATGGTCAGATGGATAAACTGCTCCTGCCGTAGGCGTCAATGGTAAACTTGACCCCAAACAAGCTCATTGCCAGGCGTTTCTTCTTCGTTGCCAGGGGTAACATTTATTTTATTTATGTATTTACAGTTTCTTATATAGCGCAGCATATTCCATTGCACTTTACAATTGGGAACAACAGTGATAAAACAAACTGGCTGGTAACAGACCAACATAGAGGTAGAAGGGCCCTGCTCACAAGCTTACAATTTATAGGGATAATAGGAGGGATACAGAAGGATAGGAATCTATAGCATGGCAGTTCCACCAGATTACAAGACATTTTGCTTGTTACCAGGGGTTTCTTTCTCATTGCCAGGGGTTACGTGCATGTTGCCACAGTATCAGTGAGTATTGCTGTGTCCTCCCATTACAGGGCCTGATGATAATTGCAGGCATCACTCTGAGCTTGGCGCAGATGGCTGACAGTGGGAACCCTTTGTCTGGTGACGGTTACATAATCCATGCTATCTATTGCCGGAGATTGGCTCATTCATTCCATCAGAGCTCTACTTCTAACGCATACAGCAGGGCATACCAATAACATTGCTAATGGCCGCCATGTATCATCTTTACGGCGCACCACTAATAGACAAAGAGATGTGAAGGGCAGGTTAATGGGTGGAAGGGCGGCTGCTTATTAAAGGCTGGCATCACAATATCGTATCATTCACGTGCAACGTTGTGTTTACTGGCTCCTTCGGAAATGACCGAACGCTGAGCTGTGACAGATGGTACAGCGGAGACAACAACATTCAAACAAAGGTGCCCTCCCCAATACGAAGCCAGGGTACATTCCAGCACAGAGGTGCCCGCTGCATGGTACCAGAGGTAGTGCATGCCGTGTGCTACCGGCAGTGGTGCATGTCATGTGCTACCAGCAGTGGTGCATGCCACGTGTTACCAGCAGTGGTGTATGCCACGTGTTACCAGCAGTGGTGCCCATCTTGTGTTACCAGCAGTGGTGTTTACTACATGTTACTAGCAGTGGTGCCCATCTCGTGTTACTAGCAGTGGTGTTTACTACATGTTACTAGCAGTGGTGCCCATCTTGTGTTACCAGCAGTGGTGCCTGCAATGTGTTACCAGCAGTGGTGCCTGTCTCGTGTTATCAGCAGTGGTGTTTACCACATGTTACTGTAAAGGTGCCCATACACTGCTGCAACGTCTCGCAGCAGTGTTTGGACACCCGATACCCTGGCAAGCCGCCAGGACCTTCCCGGCGGCAGGGACGCATGCGATCCGTTGTGTCCCTGCTTCCCGCCTCCCTCGCCGCCAGGAGGGAGGTCCCAGGACGGGTGGTTCGACAGGCAGCAGGTCCGACAACCCGGTCGGGTTCGATGCACATGGGACCGCGCATCGGACCCGACGGGCTGATTGTTCGCAATCAGTGTATGGGCACCTTTAGGGCGCAGAAAATTCACTTACGGTAGTAGGCGAGGCTCCCGTCGCTTGAGAGTAGTCAGACGTGGGGTGAACAGCTTCCTGCAACCCAACAGGACACTGGGTAATACTGAAAAGGAAACAAACTAGTGAACCTCCACCAGCCCACACAACCAGACGGAGAGTGCCGTGGGCACCCACAGGTGGCTGCGATTTTCATGTGAAAGTCATCATTGGCACAAGGCCTCAGCCACCGAAACTTCACCTATTCACACGTAGACAGGACACACACACACAGTGAGAGAAGATTAACGGGTACTTGTTTCCTAGCACGGCCACAAATCTTATGGATCGTGTACCTTTAGTTATACAGTTTAGGATACACAGTTATACGCGTCCCCTCGCGGGCTTCACAGGTGTCCGTGGCGACGCGGACACCTGTGAAGTCCGCGAAGGGACGCGTTTACCTGTGAAGGTATCCGCGTCCCCTCGCTGCGCTCGCCACTCTTCGGGCTCGGTGGCTCGCTGCGCTCGCCACACTATTCTATTCTCAACTCCACGCCGACGTGGATAGTAGGGGAATGAAAAGGTCGGAGGACGCGCACCGCCGCCCCTCGCGGGCTCGCTGCGCTCGCCACGCTTCGGGTTGGCGTCTATCGTGGGGTGCGGTGTACGCCGTTCAATTTGGGGGGGGTTGGGAATATTTTTACATTGAATACAATGTAAAATCGGGTCCCATGGACCCGATTTACATTTCATAAAAAAAAAAAATCGGGTCCAAAATTGGTCGGTCGCGACGATCGCATCGCATGCGACCAAATCGCATGCGATGCGATCGACCCGATTTTTCCGACACGACCACCCCGATGTAAATCGGTGTGGCCGTGCTAGGAAACAAGTACCGATTAACGTAATGCCGGCAATAGGCGTTGAGTGGGTTAAACATCCAAGGCCGTGTGTGACTCTTGGGAAGCATGTGACTCGGGGATCCAATAAGGGTAAAGGGAATGGCAGAGCTAGCTGAGATATTAGGGCAAGAAAGGGAGGAGTCTTCCTCTCTTTCCTGTGGAGTTTTGGTGAGTGGCTGCTTCTCCCTGAGCTCCCCTTGCCAGCTATTTGTTTGCCCCTTTTTTGCATTCTGCTTTGCGGGGTAATATTGCCTAGCCATGCCCGAATCCCCGATCACCCCCTCCCCGCGCCCAAGGCGATCTGCCCGGCTGCCCGCCAGGTTCGCGGCTGACGGCGGCCAGGACAGTTCGATGGATCCCCCTGACATGGCACCCGTGGTGCCCGCTTCCGCTCTGCCCGCTCCCAGCCGTCGTAGCTGCGGGTCCCGGCTCCAGAGCCATGGCTGCAGTCGTGGCTATCTACAGGACGGCGGGTGGTCGGAGGGGTGTTGCGCTGCGGGTGACGTCATTGGGGCGCGCCAGGTCCAGCACCATGCTACAAGTCCCATCGCCGGTCCCTGCTCGCAGGAGGTCTGGCAGGAGGAAAGTGGAGCCTGTGCCTGATGCAGAGGCTCCGATGCCGCAGCATACTCCTGGTATCTCAAGTTATCCTGCACTGCTGGCATCCCCAGCTTCCAGCTAATCTTCCAGCTTCCAGCTATCTGGCTAACCTATACTCTTGGCGTCCCCAGCTTGCAGCTATCTGGCTAACCTATACTCTTGGCGTCCCCAGCTTCCAGCTATCCTGCTTTGCTGGCATCCCCAACTTCCAGCTATCCAGCTAATCTGCACTGCTGGCATTCCCAGCTTTCATCTAATCTGCACTGCTGGCACCCCCAGCTTCCAGCTATCCAGCTAACCTGCACTGCTGGCATCCCCAGCTTCCAGCTAATCTGTACTGCTGGCATCCTCAGATTCCAGCGAAACCTGCACTGCTGGCATCCCCAGCTTCCAGCTAATCTGTACTGCTGGCACCCCCAGCTTCCAGCTATCCAGCTAACCTGCACTGCTGGCATCCCGAGCTTCCAGCTAATCTGTACTGCTGGCACCCCCAGCTTCCAGCTAACCTGCACTGCTGGCATCCCGAGCTTCCAGCTAATCTGCACTGCTGGCATCCCCGGCTTCCGGCTATCTAGCTAACCTGTACTGCTGGCATCCCGAGCTTCCAGCTAATCTGCACTGCTGGCATTCCCAGTTTCCACCTATCCGGCTAACCTGTACTCTTGGCGTCCCCAGCTTCCAGCTATCCAGCTAACCTGCACTGCTGGTATCCCCAGCTTCGTATTTTATCTATATAAATAAGGCTCTCCGGCCCTACAGGAGGAAGACACAGGGCCTTATTCTAGTTCACTCTTTCTGACAAAATCTTTCTTAGATGGACAAAACCATGTGCACTGCAGGTGGGGCAGATGTTACTTGTGCAGAGAGAATTAGATTTGGGTGGGGTTTTACTTCAAAGTGAGATCTATATTGCAGTGTAAAAATAAGGCAGCCAGTATTTACCCTGCACAGAAACAAAATAACTCACCCAAAATCCAATTCTCTCTGCACATTTTACATCTGCCCCCCTGCAGTGCGCATGGTTTTGTCCATCTAAGAAGGATTTTGTCAGAAAGAGTGAACTAGAATAAGGCCCTGTGGGCCACTGCATTAATGACACATTGGAAGATATTTTGCATATTACATGCGGTGTAAGATTAGAAGTGACATTTCCCTTCTGATCGTGCAGCCTTATCTGTGCGCCAGATAAAAACATCACCTCAGACGGGAACCTTCCAGCTCCGCTTCCAGTCACCGTGAGCGGATTCAGCAGAGCAAATTGTTCCTAGCTGGGAAATAACGGTAATCCCAGGACACTTTTTAATTGCCCAGATCATTATTACTGAGAACACAGCGGCAAAGACAGTTGTGGCTTCAGCAGAAAAATCAAAGTACTTTAATTAAAGTCAAGGGAGAGGGAAGAGGCCCTCGATGGTGCGAGACCTGGATAATGTTGTGTCCTGTCAGATAAAAGTCGTGACACACTGCGCAGTCTGCGGCTGTGGACTCATACACAGCCGAGACAGAGCTGTGACTGAGACAGGCTGGAATTGGTCAGCGTTGATGGCAGAGACCCTCCTCATAAACACCTGGGGATGGGCAGACTAGAAAAAGGGGCAGACTAGATGGGCCAAGTGGTTCTTATCTGCCGTCAAAAATTCTATGATGCCTGTGTTTGTTTACGACGCTCCCAGAAAACGCGAGTTTTTTACCCCGCCCACGATTGTGAAACTCACCGAAAGCGTTCGCTCCAGGGGTTTGCACCTGCGTATATTCGCACATGCGAAAAACCCCAAGCATGGGGTAGCGAACTTGGACTATACCGAGTGGTTCTGAATTGTCCCCAAAGTGATGGACAATGGGCCAGATGTATCAAGCTTCACAAAGTGATAAAATGGAGAGTGATAAACAGCCAGCCAATCAGCTCCTACCTGCCATGTTACAGGCTGGTTTTGAAAAATGTCAGGTGAGAGCTGATTGGATGGTTGTTTATCACTCGCCACTTTATCACTTTGTGAAGCTTGATACATCTGGCCCAATATGAGACCATTTGTGGGACGTTTCGGTAGTGTGGCAGGTTTTGGCGGTATACTGCTGTTAGCAACTGCATCTTCTTGCGCTGTGGTTCTGGCCCTGGCATCTTACTGTCTAAGTAACTCTAGGGTTTCTCAGAGTTTTGATGGTGCCACGAATGTTTGTCCGATGCAGGGTCTTTGTATGAAAGCAGCAAATGTGAGGAGCCGGCGGTGGGCTTCTCTGTACAAAAGATGCGTAATGCGACATTATCTTATCTTATCAGATCTGCTCAGGGCCGGCGGCGCCACCACTAGGCAAATCTAGGCATTTGCCTAGGGCGCCAGCCACTGGAGGGCGGCACTTCGCCCCTCGCCTCTCGCATGGAGGCTGCAGGGGTGTCCGTGCTGGGTACCTGCGGCACTGTGTGATCTGGCGGCGGGGTCCCTGTAGTGATGCGCGCTATCCGGCAGCCAGGCGGCGGCGCGGGAAGCGCTGCTGGGTTTGAAAACATTCCGCATGCTGATTGGCTGAGATTCAGCCAATCAGCGTGCAGCGAGTTTTCAAACCCATCAGCGCTTCCCGCGCCACCGCCTGGCTGCCGGATTGCGCGCATCACTGCAGGGACCCCGCCGCCAGATCACACAGTGCCGCAGGTACCCCCCCGTAGGCACCGGGGCGCCCCACCCAACCTCGCCTGGGGCGCTCCGGTGCCTTGCACCGGCCCTGGATCTGCTGCATACAAAAACGCAAAATGAGAGCTCAATCCTGGATCAGGCACCTTATATATTCAAAAGAAGTGGATGAAGAAGAAAATATGCTCTTTAGCAAATAAGCAATAAATAATGTCAAATAATGTACAATAAATATATTTTCAGCCATCAGGTACTCAAAAGATATGGTTGCCCATTTATTAACATTATTTCCCTAAAATAATGTAAAAGGGTGTTTACAAACCCTTCCCAAATTATTTTAGTATGCATTAAAAGGATTTTGGAGCAGTTTTGAAGTAACCAGATTGCATTTTCCCCTACTTATAATGGGAAATGCGATCTGGCCAAATTTGCTAAAAACAAAAAAAATAATGTATATCTCTTATATATTTGGCTACATCTGTCACTCAAATGTTGAAACTGGGGTGAAGGTTAACGTGGCGCTAAATGATCTGAAGTTCGCCCTTCCGAATATATTGGGGTCTTACCCTAAAGTACCCCTACAAAGGAACACAATATATACAGGTTGTATTCGGATGCTAGGCGCTCTTCATATGGGCATAATCTCGCAGATCATAGGGAAATATACATAAAAAGTTTTTACTTCCCTTTGTGTTGTGATGAACACCTCTTTCTGACGATGTTCTTTGTTTCTTTCTTGTATCCTCTCAGACGAATTTTGGAATATGTGAAAAATACATATACATATATGTGTTATATCTTTTCACACTTTTTTTGAAAATTCAGAACAAGATTTTCTTTTTCTTGGTGGTTTTAAAAGCGTACCAGAACTCACTATAAAGAGTGTATACCATCTTCCGTGAATAAATGACGGACACTATATTTTGGTGCCGGTTGAGCACAGTGGATATATGTCATTGGTAGCCACTTTTCTTACAGGAAGCGGGGGGGTGTATATAATGGTTATACTGACCATTATATACTGTGTATATAATGGTTAGCATTACTGCCTCACAGCACTGAGGTCATGGGTTCTATCCCCACCATGTGTTATACTGTATATACGGGGCAGTACGGATGGTGTAATGGTTAGCATTACTGCCTCACAGCACTGAGGTCATGGGTTTGATTCCCACCATGGCCGTAACTGTGTGGAGTTTGTATATTCTCCCCATGCTTGCGTGGGTTTACTCCGGGTTCCCCCCCCCACACTACAAAATATACTGTTAGGTTAATTGTCTCCGAACAAAATGAACCCTAGAATGTCTGTGTGTGTGTGTACATGTGGTAGGGAATATAGATTGTAAGATCCACTGGGGCAGGGACTGATTTGAATGGCCAAATATTCTCTGTAAAGCGCTGCGCACCAACAGCACCTCCATGCCCCCAGATTCTTCTCCTATGCCAATGCCACACCGCACCTCCCGTTGTGCCAATTTGACTGCCTCGGTTTTTTTTTTAGTTGAAAAATGAACTGGGCTAATAGGATCCCGCCTCAATCTCTAACGTATTACCCCTCTCGCTCCCATTCACACGTGTTCCCCATACACATAGCTTCTATCACCAGCCCCTGCTAGCCGCCAGCCCCCGCCAGGGGGCGCGTGCGCACAAGACGCTTGCGTGCCCCGTGGCGACGGAGCTCCCCGCCGCCTCCCCGTCTTCACCGACAGTCCCCATCGCCACCCCGATCCCCCCCCCCCCCCTTAACCCTGCCCGTCTCCCTGAAGAGGAGACGGGCAGGGTCCCGCCGCCCATTTGCCGAGAGCCGCCGGAAGTCTGATGGAGTCTCTGCCAGCGGGGACAGGGGCTCCATCTGTACAGTAGCTTACTAGTATTTGTCACACAAGGCAGAATTAGTAATCGGTACAGAACAGCCACGGCTGGCGGCATCAGTGATACAGCCGGCCACAGCTGGGACACACCAGTCATGCTGTCAGACAGTTTTAGCCGTACAGGGCGCAGGTTATTTGGAAGGCCAGAGGCAAAACAAATCAATATGTCAGAGTGAGCGAAGTTATTAATTAAGGGCTGTGTAATTCCCCACCCAAGGGAGGTCGGAGGCGTGAAGGCTCTCAGTCTATTCCTTGTAATTAGGGAACCTGATGGAATTTATAATGCAGCTCCGCCATCCGGGCTGCGTACATCTCATCCTGGAGGGTGGACGTGCCTTCTACAGGGGATGAACGTGACTCTTGTTCAGGAAAAATCAATCCTCCAGTGCTGCGACTGTTTGCATCTTAATGAGGAGAATGACATTGTGGAGCGCTTATAGACAGAGCACGCAGCAGGGGGACAATGTAGAACTCAGGGCTCATACCATAGATTGGGAGAGAGAACAGCCTTCTGCGAGGACAATATGGCGATTGCACAGCGAGAGCCTCATTCTCGGGACGGATAGGCTCACATTCTGCATGCAAATATATTGCGACCCATCTATTGAGGATCGTATTCACAATACTATCTGGGTGGAATATTATTGCCCGGGATCGCATTGTAATATGCAATCGTATCGCGGGGATGTATCATCCTGCACAGGGCCAGCGATGTGCTCAGTCAGGTGCCGGGAGTCTGCGCATGCGCGCTTAGGGCTCACCACGCCTCTGACCACCGCTGACCACACTGCCCCCGAGGCAGTGCGATGTGTAGCCCATAGATTACAATGGGCTACCGCTATTCTATATCGCCCTCAAGTTGAGGGTGTGCCCACCGTTCTCGGCAGCAGGGGACAAGGAGTGTGTGCCCAAACCACTATGGCCCATGTGTTGGACAGCGCCCGAAAAGCAGAAACGCCCCACCAAAAACATGACGGTTCGGGGACATTATTATGACACGCGTATAGGGGCCCATTTATCATTTAATATTTGCCAAAGGCGCTCGCTGCGCGGCTTTGCACATACGCATTATCGCGAATGCGCTCGGACAATAGCAAAATAGGCGATGGTGCCCCCAATTCTTACTCAGGGTATGCGCAGTATCACATCTGACGGGGCAAACGAGAAAGTAATGTGATCTCAGCTGCAATTGGAGCCCGTGTCTGATAAACAGCCCCAAAAGTTTTATATTAACAATTATTGCACCCATTGTCCAGCACAGAAATTGAAAAAACATTAATCAGCACGGAGAAAAAAAACACATTGGGGCAATTCAATTGTGGCGCGTGCCAACTGCTGGGTGTCTATACAAATGGGTGTTTATTGGAACTATTGAATTGTATCTCCTATCAGTCATCTGTTACTAGTTAACACACCGGACAGCTCAAGGTTCAGCCACTGAAAGTCGTTAATCCTATCTAAAGATCTTGATTGGGCTTCTAAAGTTCTGGTATGGGGACCCAAACAAACTGCCGACTTTAAAAAAATAATAATTCAGTACTCTTTACCTAGAACGGCGCCCATCGCATGTACATCGCATGCCATTATAATGGCATGCGATGCGACCGATGCGATGCCTGCGATTTTACATAGAAATGCATGTTAAAATGTAAATTGCGTCGGTCGCATCGCATGCCACCAAAAAAATCGCATGCGATGCGACCGACGCGATTACCGCGATTTTACATAGGTAACAATGTTAAATGGCCCAATTGACCCGATTTTACATAGGGAACAATGTTAAATGGCCCACAGACCCCAAATAGCCACCCTGAAGTGTGAAACGGCCCCCCCAATTGTTAACGCCACCCCACGATCAACGTCAACCCGAAGCGTGGCGAGCGCTGCGAGCCCGCGAGGAGCGGCGGTACGCGTCCTCCGACCTTTTCATACCCCCACTATCCACGTCACCGAGCCCAAAGCGTGGCGAGCCCGAAGGTATGCGCGTCCCCTCGCGGGCTTCGCAGGTATGCGCGTCCCCTCGCGGGCTTCACAGGTATGCGCGTCCCCTCGCGGGCTTCACAGGTATGCGCGTCCCCTCGCGGGCTTCACAGGTATGCGCGTCCCCTCGCGGGCTTCACAGGTATCCGCGTCCCCTCGCGGGCTTCACAGGTATCCGCATCCCCTCGCCACGCTTCGGACTCGGTGGCTCGCTGCGCTCGCCACACTTTCTATTCTCAACTCCACACCGACGTGGATAGTGGGGGTATGAAAAGGTCAGAGGACGCGTACCGCCGCCCCTCGCAGGTTTGCTGCGCTCGCCACGCTTCGGGTTGACGTTGATCGTGGGGTGGCGTTAACAATTGTGGGGGCCATTTCACACTTCAGGGTGGCTATTTGTGGTCTGTGGGCCATTCAACATTGTTCCCTATGTAAAATCGCGGTAATCGCGTCGGTCGCATCGCATGCGATTTTTTGGTCGCATGCGATGCGACCGACGTGATTTTTTACCTTGCGATGCCTAAGATAAAAATCGTGGGCGCCGTTCTAGGTAAAGAGTACCAAAAATTCTTGCACCTCCGAACACTTCCGCAGCTAATGGGCACCTGGTCAGAGAAACAATTGAACCTAATAGTACCTAGCCCTCTTATACAGTATATCGCCACCTAAACCTAACCCTCCCTGGAGACTAACCCTAACCCCCTTCTAAGAGCACCCCACCAGCCTAAACCTACCATCATACTTAGGTTCAGGATGCCGGCAGTTGGGGGGTATTCGGCACTGGTCTTTGGTCCTTCTTCAGATCTGATTGCAGTACAAATTTGTTCTCAAAATGGGCACTGCATGTGCACTGCAGGTGGGGCAGATGTAACATGTGCAGAGAGAGTTTTTTTATTTCTGCGCAGGGTAAATACTGGCTGCATTATTTTAACAATGCAATTTAGATTTCAGTTTCAACACACCCCACCCAAATCTAACTCTCTCTGCACATGTTACATCTGCCCCACCTGCAGTGCACCTGGTTTGCCCATTTTGAGAACAAATTTGTACTGCGATCAGATCTGAATAAGGGCCTTAGTCAGGATGCTGCCGTTGGGAATTTGACTGCCGGCAACCCGACTGCCAGGATGCGAACCACCTTCCATATTGCTGCTATATATATCAATGATAATGTTACTTTTACATTTATCAGAACATTGAAGCAACGCAAATGTACATGTTTTCTGCAATTCCTTTATTAACTATTACTAATAACAACAACAACAACAAAAATAATAATAATAATAACAATCATAAAACCGGTAAAAAAGGAAAACGATTATTTGAGAAGAACCCAGAGCTAGACAAGTTAATAAGATGACAGAAGCGGGTGACAAACAATAGCGGTTTCCTCGTTTTCGTCTGCTGTAGGAAAGTAATTATTCCTGGCGCTGCGCTATAAACAACGCCAGAGCCAGATTGACAGATGGGATAGTAAAATCCTGGCCCAGAATGCCTCCTTCTCAGCTGGAGGTATAGGACCTGTCACTTTGCAGGCGAGAGGTGAGAGATTAGTGTACTCGGCATGATAAATCACGCCGAGGCGTACAGGCAATATAAGCAATTCCACCCCTATACCAATGACTGTGTTATTCTTCCTGCAAATTCTGCAATAAACCATCCCGGAGATGTGGCACAGGTTTACGGCCTTATTCATTGTGAGGGGAGAAATGAGATGGCCTGCTGCATTTAGTTGACTCACAGTGACAGTAATAGGAGTAAGCTGACAAAGACGGATCTCTCCTCGGAACACACAGCCCATAGTCACTTTTATATTGTAGCGGCGGTTCTGAGATAAAGAGAAAGGGGTAGAAGTCCAAGGGCACTGTGTGGTGAAGGTCACACTGGATAAAACCAGCCTGGACATCTATCTATCTATCTATCTATCTATCTATCTATCTATCTATCTATCTATCTATCAACAGTTTCTTATATAGCGCAGCAGATTCCGTTGCGCTTTACAATAGTAGACAGTGATAAAACAAACTGGGTAACAGACAGACTTGGTGGTGGGATATCTATCTATCTATCTATCTATCTATCTATCTGTCTGTCTGTCTGTCTGTCTGTCTATCATTTTCTGATTACATTTAAGTTAATAGAAGGATACCTTACAATGTGAGATGTCATATCAGCAGGTACAGTTGATAGCTGACCATTTTCTACAGAGCAGTGACCTTTCTATCAAAGCTGAGTGACATCACAAAGGCCGTTTAGGTCACATGTTCAGCATATAGAGTTGAAAAATCACATACCAAAACTTTTCCAATTCTAATCTATAGAGTACTGTTTGGTACTCTTTACCTAGCACGGCGCCCACGATTTTGATCGTGGGCATCGTCGGTAAAAAAATTGCGGGCATCGCGGGCATTGAATGCACTAAAAAGCGGGTGCGACGCAACCGACGCGATGCCCGCGATTTCCCATAGGGAACAATGTTAAATGTCTCAATTGACCCGATTTTCATGTTCAATGCCTCAATTGACCCGATTTTTCCATAGGAAACAATGTTAAATGGCCCACAGAGGCCAAATAGGCACCCTGAAGTGTGAAATGGCCCCCACAATTGTTAACGCCACCCGATCAACGTGAACCCGAAGCGTGGCGAGCGCAGCGAGGGGCGGCGGTACGCGTCATACGACCTTTTCATACCCCCACTATCCACGTCGGCGTGGAGTTGAGAATAGAATAGTGTGGCGAGCGCAATAGTGTGGCGGGCTTCACAGGTATCCGCGTCCCCTCGCGGGGCTCGCTACGCTCGCCACACTATTCTATTCTCAACTCCACGCCGACGTGGATAGTGGGGGTATGAAAAGGTCGTAGGACGCGTACCGCTGCGCTCGCCACGCTTCGGGTTGACGTTGATCGTGGGGTGGCGTTAACAATTGTGGGGGCCCATTTCACACTTCAGGGTGCCTATTTGGCCTCTGTGGGCCATTTAACATTGTTTCCTATGGAAAAATCAGGTCAATTGAGGCATTGAACAGGAAAATCGGGTCAATTGAGACATTTAACATTGTTCCCTATGGGAAATCGCGGGCATCGCGTCGGTCGCGTCGCACCCGATTTTTAGTGCATTCAATGCCCGCGATGGCCGCGATGGGCGCCGTGATAAGTAAAGAGTACCTACTGTTTAAACAACCCAGGGAATTCCAAAATAAATAAAAAAGAAATACAGACCTGATTCAGAGCTGGACGCTATCACGCAACCGCAGCAGTACTGTAATATGCCAATGCAGCATGCGGCGTCTTGTGTAAATAGACACCTCCTGTCGGATTCTGTAATCCGCTGCTCCACCTGAGAAAGCAGCATTAGATGATCTACATGAGCATCTGAGTAACCATTGGGTTGCTTACGTTATTCGACCCCAACCCAAGCACAGAAAAAATGTGGCGATGTGTGGCTTCATGGGGAGAACACAGGGCTTAAATGACGCGAGTCAAGTCATGTAACCCCGCCCCTCTACGCAGCATTGCATAATATTTTAATAGGCAAAGCTTCAGGATTTAGAGAAAGCCTGTGAAAGCACTGGCTTTCCCTGCGGGTGATAGCGACGCACGGGACCGCGCATCCCCATCACTGTGGGGCTATACAAACAGAGCAACCTGTGCTCCTTTTTTGGTCTGTACACACCCTGTGTGTATGCCCCTTAAATGTGCAGGTTCAGCAACAGATGGTTAAATCTCATGCTCCTTTCACACCAGCCAAAATTCGGAGGTTGGCCCCAGGAACAATCCGCGAGTGTGCAAGGTTCCCGGGCCAAATTCCCAGGAAAATTTGCCAAGATTTCAACCCTGCTAGCTAGCAGGGTTGCTCCCGTGACCATTCCAGGTTACTGGCTGGTGTGAAATGGAATTTCCCAGGTCCGGGGCGGCGGGCAGTGGGGTCCGAGCAGGGCAGCTGAATTTAAAAAGACTGTCTGGACACTCTCAGCCAATCAGCATCCGGCCAGTCTTTTCAATATGTTTTAAAATTCAGCTCTTCCCGCCCTGCAAATAGCGCGACAAGCGCCCAGCCGCCGCTGCCCAGATGCCCGTAGTCTAGACCCCGCTGCCTGCCACCCACTGCCTGGATGCCACTGCCCACCTCACACAAGAAAATGCAGGGACAAGGGTGGTGTGAAAGAGGCCAACCCGGGAATGTACCTGCTTGATCCAGGGACTATTTTCCCAGGTAAGTCCCTGAATTTTCTGGTGTGAAAGGAGTATAAGTGACTGAGGTACTAATGAAGTAATCTGTGGCCAAGCATGGATATAATTAAAATATACCTCTCAACCGTCCTGACTCCAGTTGGACAATCCCATTTTCGGACACTGTCCCGCCTGCGGAATTCTTTGCTGCTCGGCCCCTTTTTCATTTCATTGTGTCCCACTTGTGCCCACCTCACCAATCTCTTTCCCCTTATGCTCCCCCCTTACCTGGCAGACACAAGACAAATGATTACACACCACAAAGTTCTGTGTGCGGCGAACCTTCTTTATTTCGCGATCATTTGCACAAAGATGAATATTATGAGGAAAGTTTATTTTTCTTTGCAAAGATTATTTCTATCTATCTGCTGTTACTGTGAGTAGGTGATTTATTTCTGCCATAAGGAAGAATTGTTCCTCTGTAGACACCGCAGCGTTTGTCGTGATTCATATGGCGGTATAACGTATACAATTACACAGGGAAATCAGTGATCTGTCAGCACGATGCCACCTGCGCACATCCTAATGAAATTATAGGAGCTCAATTGTCTTATTATCCCAGGACTCGTGGGGGGAAACTGTCGATGTGGTGACCGCGAGATTCCAGCGTTGCGTATGGTTTCAGGCAACACTTAATGGTCATTGACAAGAATGAATTACCCCTATGAGTCTCTTTCTTATTGCAGATAGTATAAAAATGACATTTGGTTTCCAAGGTGTTTTATGGTATTGCGGTGGTGGTATTGGTGGTGGAGGCCTCTCTTAGAAGGATGAGCCGCTCTCGCTAAGTCGTTTCTGTTTCCGTGCCCGCTTCCGATATGTCATCGACATCGCAATCCCAACAATAGCGCATCCCAGAGCCACACCACCAATGGAGGCCACGATCACGGCCCAGTACGGCACCTGGTCGTCATCTTTTGGCACAGTGACTACCGGCGGTGGGTTCTGGGTTGGTTCTTCGTCCTCTAGGGAAAAACTGTTCTTCAGAGTGAAGAGGTATGGGTGGTCCTGAGAGAAGAACACAAGGTGAAGATCAGCCATGGAGGAACGTCAGTAAACCCGAAGCTTGCAGAGCTTGGCCATGAAGAGCCAAAAATCTAATTACAATAGTAAAGGTGACAGAGTGACTGCAGGACAAAGGAAAGTCCTTGCCCCCTTCCAGGACCTGCCAGTACACAGGCACAAGGACCGCCCAGTTTACAGACACAAGACATGTCCATAACCTCACTACAGAGGGTGGGGTACTTCAAGAAATCATCTTAGGTCCCTTTTTGCCATGGAAACCAGCACTCACGGTCGCTAAGTCTCTGATTGGTGCTAGAACTTCAGCCTGATAGGTTGTTAGGAACTACAGCAAGAGAGATCACTACAGACGTACCTGCAGCTACACACGCAGACTACCCTGCATCAAGGGCACAAGCACACCTTAGCGCACGTTCTAATTATACCATAAGATCGAACATGGCCCATTCCATTAGGTACAAAATGCTCTGTTCCCTGCCATTGGCAGTTGCAGAGTTGGGGCAACAGCACTGTCCAATATTCAAAAAGGGGAGCCACACTACTGCCACCCCAAACAGCTCTGTCCTGGACTCACTGGCAGTTGATGTGACCCCTCTCTTTGAATTTTGGACTGTGCTGGAGTTCAACCTCTATAACTGCCACTGGCAGGAAGTCCAGGAACAGAGCATTTTGTAGCTAATGGAATGGGTCACGTTGGAGGGTATTGTTGTATACCAGTCCTCAATAAACACAGCCACCTAATTTCTACAGTGAATGCCTCCTGCTTGGTTATACAGTGATGGCCTATTGGGCACAGCCTGGGAACGAGGTTTCAGCAGTCAGAACCCTACAGGCATGCACAGAAGCCCCTGGGGCTCTGGCTGTAGGGAGTAGCAGGGCTGTAACTGGGGTGGCGCGGATGGTGCTCTGCACACACTCATGTAGAAAGAGTTGTATATCGGACACCACTGTGCAGTATAATGTAAATTATTATTAGAAGTGGCTATGTCCCTGCCCATGAAACCACACTTTGGTGCACACTGTCCCTAATTCCAATGGGGAGGGGGCAACAATTCTCTTTCTGGCAAAGGGCACAAAAATTACTACTTATGGCTCTGCGGAGTAGACACCCTAGGGACGAATCTCATACCCTCCAACATGACCCATTCCATTAGGTACAAAATTCTCTGTTCCTGGACTTCCCTGCACAGTCCAAAATTCGAAGAGGGGGGTCACATCAACTGCCAATAAGTCCAGGACAGTGATGTTTGGTGTGGCTCCCCTTTTTTAATATTGGACTGTGCTGCAGTCCCACCTCTGCAACTGCTACTGGCAGGGAAGTCCAGAAACAGAGCATTTTGTACCTAATGGAATGGGTCATGTTGGAGGGTATGGAAACTGTGTCACCCGCAGTCTCAGAAAACGATGGGGGTAATAGGTAGAAGGTAGCGTATTTATACGGAACGTCCTGGTGTAACGCTTGGAGGAGTATATGTCCGATCCTGACTGGAACTACTTACATTGGTCGGACATTTCAGCTTGGTGCGATCGTGGGTGAAGTTGTTATAGTTTTGCTTCTGGCTGACGGGCTCCAGCTGTGGAGAAAACGAAAAATAGGCAATCGTTATAACTTGGGTTTATAGCTATTGGGCCTACGTACGTCTACGCCACACGTCAATGCCATCAGCTTCCTGCGGTCCCAAGTCCCATGTGGTCACCGCCTTCCCTTCTATACGACCGCATCACCGGCAGCCCTTACACTTACAAGACCAGCTGATCCTATCCTTAGCTTTTGCAGCAGCCCCGTCCTTTCTGCAGATCTGACGCAACCATGCGTTCATCCCATAATAGGACACAAGTCGTACCCCCAGTTACATAGTTACATAGTAGGTAAGGCTGAAAAAAGACTTGCGTCCATCTAGTTCAACCTGGAATAGATATCCATTGCTGATTTGGTAGGTTCTGGTATTTTACAGACAAATTATATTTCTTATTTGTACCCATGAATGTTTTTCTCCAGTAAATGTTTGTCCAACTTTGCCTTGAACGCATTTAATGAGCCAGCCGTTACCACCTCTCTGGGAAGAGAGTTCCAGAGTTTGACTGTTCTGACCGTAAAGAAATTCTTTCTACTAGCTGAATGAAATCTTTTTTCTTCTAATCTATACTCATGCCCTCGCATCCTAGATTCCTTTCTAGTAGAAAAGAGGGTACGTGACAGTTCCTTATATTGGCCCTTGATATACTTGTACATGTTGAGCATGTCCCCCCTTAAACGTCTCTTTTCTAATGTAAATAGTCCCAAATTGCTTAATCTCTCCCCGTAGCTTAAATTCTCCATTCCCCTAATAAGCTTTGTTGCTCGCCTTTTGGACTTTTTCTAATTCTATGATGTCCTTTTTATAGTGTGGGGCCCAGAACTGTACTCCGTACTCTAGGTGAGGTCTCACCAATGCTTTATATAGTGGCATAATTACCCTTGAGTCCCTAGTTTCCATTCCCCTCTTAATACATGCCAGAATTTTGTTGGCCTTTTTTGTAGCTACATTACAATGGGCACTACATCCTAGTTTGCTGTCTATTTGGACTCCTAGATCCTTTTCAAGTATGGAATTACCCAGTTCCTCTCCGCTAAGGTTGTAACTTGCACACTGGTTGTGTCTCCCAAGGTGCATAACCTTACATTTATCTACATTGAACCTCATCTTCCATTTTTTTGCCCACTCATCTAGAATTGCAAGATCATTTTGAAGCATGGTGACATCTTCTGATGATTTGATGACTTTGCTAAGTTTTGTATCGTCCGCAAAGATGGATACACTAGGTGATTCATCGCGCCCTACGGGCGCTCTTCACACCGTCGTAAGGGGCTGCGCCCCCTTAATTTGTGAACATTTGTATATGACAAAGATGGTTAGAATTGTATGAAAGATGCCTGTATTGCAACTTGAGTTATAGGTGAAATGTGTTAAATAGAGAGCATATGATGTGTTTTTGTTTAATTAAAAAGCGGTTACAGAGTAAGATGTACATTGATAGTGTGGATGGTACAGTGACATTTGTGGGTGTGGGGGGGGCTGTGTGTGCATGTTGTTTACGTGTGTGTGTGTGCAATTGTATAGTAGGGTGTTTCTGAGTCAGCGGCTCCCCACTGGCGGAGGTCACGACACAGGAAAACAGGAGGCTGGGTAGTGATAGGGGTGTGTGGGCATAAAGGGGACTAAAGAGGAGGGTGGGAGATACTGTGCAGCTTCTGCCAGTGGGTGAGGGTCCAGCGTGGCAGTACAGGAGTACAGGATGGTGGCCCTTAGTCAGTGTCTCCTCCTACTGGGTGGTGTTCGGGTGCATGAGAGCAGGAGGCACTATGAGGCATGATAGGGGCATGTGGGCAAAACAGCGTAAGCGACTCCCCAGTGGAGGAAGTTACGGTTCAGGAGAGCAGGAAGCTGGGTAGTGATAGGGGTGTGTGAGTATACGGGGGACTAAAGAAGGGCTTAGGGGTGCCGTGAATTGCGGGAGGGGCGCGGTGGGTGCCGTGAATCAAGGGAGGGGGGGACGCAGGTGTCGGCGAATCGCGGGAGAGGGCGGGGGTCCGCAAAGCGTGGGAGGGGGCGTGAATTACGCGAGGGGGGGTTGCAAAA